>NC_056733.1:1164700838-1164735838 GCF_019279795.1 Protopterus annectens | reverse complement strand
GCACACCAAACAGAACACATGCATTTATGGAACCACAGTGGCAATTACAATGGCATGCAGGTTACATTGATAGTGACAGGCCAACAATGATAGTATTTCAACATGGAACATTAATAGAAACACATTTCAATATTTGTTGAACAATAGGACATATGTCCCAACAGTAGGTTTGGTGTAAAACATACCCATTGATTTGTGTGCTTAGGTTATTGTTGCAGATATGGTGGGAGGGAGAGAGAGATGTCAATTAACATGTATATCCTTGCAGTACTTAACTTTAATTATCATTGCTCTAAGCATTACTCTACAGGTATTATTACAATACACTATGGCCTTGGTTTAGGTAGTGGTATGTTTGTACATAGTGTATAATTCAACCATCTTATAGCTACTTTCTACTTCTCTTACCTAGAAGACCTGTGGAGGGAATGTTTGTTTAGACTAACTATTTCTACACATATTCCAAAATCCTAGTTAAAATTATGCATACAGCGTACTACCACTCTCGGGATTCGAACCATGGCTGTGTCTGTTAAAAACACAACAATCTGTGTTTTATCAGAGTCAGCTATTAAGAAACGTCTGTCTCTTTCTTCAGTGTTTTCTAAGTCTCTTTTGGTTGCACAATCTGACCTTGTAATTACAACATTCTTCTACAGACATTCCTAGACATATTTTTATGTAGCACAGTGTGGGAGACAGTGGTTAACACAACATTACTATTCTGGTATCAGATCTTAGTGAATGCAACATGTCAAGCCATACAATACCAGAGTTAACAAAACCAGTCCAGGATTTAGAACTTTATTGCCAGACAGTTGCAGTTCTCTTACCTGGAAGACCTGTAGGGGGAATGTTTGTTAACACTACATGACTGTTTCTACACATATTCACAAAATCCTAGTTAAAATTATGCATACAGCTTACTACCACTCCCGGGATTCGAACCATGGCTGTGTCTGCTAAAAATGCAACAATTTGTGTTTCAGCAGAGTGAGCTATTAAGAAGCTACTGTTTCTTTCTTCAGTGTTTTCTGTCTAAGTCTCTCATGGTTGTACAATCTGACCTTGTAATTACAGCATTCTTATACTGACATTCCTAGACATATATTTTTATGTAGCACAGTGTGGGAAACAGTGGTTAACACATTACTATTCAGATATCAGATCTTGCTGAATGTA
The DNA here is from genome assembly GCF_019279795.1 of Protopterus annectens. Taxonomy (NCBI): domain Eukaryota; kingdom Metazoa; phylum Chordata; order Ceratodontiformes; family Protopteridae; genus Protopterus; species Protopterus annectens. The sequence goes on along the minus strand of NC_056733.1, from coordinate 1,164,734,656 downwards.
ACATTTCATGCCATACAATACCAGAGTAAACACAACCAGTCCAGGATTTAGAACTTTATTGCCAGGCAGTTACAGTTTTATTGAAATATGACCTATATGGGACTATTACTGTCATATTGTCTGGTTTATTCAGTACAAACCATGCACATTTTTTATACTGCCAGGTGACATTCCACTCCTTTATATTTATTTGGTATGACTACTACAAGCAGGATTGTTACTCACCAGCCTCATGACACAGCCTTTGCAACCCACTGGCATGAGCTTCCTGATTCACAGCCCACTCAGCTAGAGCTGTAATGAAAATAGAGAAACATTGAGGCATACCTATCCATCACATACACAGGCTGGACTTTGGTAAACAGTTATTGCTATGAATACTTACACATTGCTGGGACATCACCCCTCTGCCTAGCTTCTTGGACCCACTGTTCCAAGAGCTCCCTCTTCCTCTGTTTCAAGTTAGCATAGTAATGCTGGACCTGCTCACCAGTCTGAGGGATACCAGTGGTACTAGTGAGATCAGGGGCGAGACTTTCCCAGGCTTCCTTTTATATTGGGAGCCCTGGTACTGGTCCTGCAGCAGTCTCACATCATGTTTTTTTACCAAGAGTACTACCATGACCTTGGACTCCTGTATGCCCCAGTGCTGCACCCGAAAGTGCATGCCCTCTCCAACACCTGCCATACTGCCTACAGTGGGGAGCTACAACCAGTTATGAGTTGTATTCCCACCTGCGGGGTTTAAATGCATCCAATTTCCCATCCTTTGCTGTGATTGGATGGTTTTGAATATGCTGAGCTAAGCTAAGCTATGGGCAAACCTGCTTAGCTATGGTTGGCAGTGCTTAAAGGGGCAGGTTCAGCATTGCTTACCAATGGGCAATTCCACTTAGTTGGGCTACTCATTGCTTAGCATTCATATGTACATAATGCTTACACCTGGTCAGCATAGCTGTGCAATGCTTAGCATTGCTTATGCTTTATTTTATTGGACTATCACCTGTATGGGATTGATTCATCCTTCATTACATAATATAAATTTGTTTACCTTCCCTGACATCCCCCATTGTGCTGTAATTACATGTATTCTTGTGTGACTATACTGTATGGGGCATTGTGTTTATATTGGGGTTTCACTACTTTATTACAATGACACCTCACATCTGGGCCTAATACACTACTCTGGTTGAGAAATATAAGTTACTTCCTACATAAATATACAAATAAATTAAAATTGTTATGTTTACACATACAAATGGCTTTGGTGAGGCTCCAACCGCGAATGACTACATATAAGGCATACACTATAACCGCTACACTATTGCATTTATGCTTATGTTGGATGTCTATTGCTATTTAACTTATTGTGCCATTTCAGCTGAGCTAAGCATAGCTAAGCAAGGGCACACCCATGCAGCTACGCTTAAACTTTATTGCATATTTGAAAAAAAATGTATTTGTTGTGTTTTTTACTTTGTACCCTTCAGAATATCCATACTAATGCTAAACCTGTTATTTTATCAACTTTCTGGGTTTGTAGGGACAATTGTCCCTTATGGCTTTGTCCAGATTTCTTACTCTGACAGGTTGGTAGATGTGCGTTATGTACTTCATACCCTGCTGCAAATTCACGCTAGTGCTAAACCTGTTATTCAATCAATGTTCTGGCTTTGTAGGGATAATTGTCCCTTATGACTTTGTCCAGATTTCTTACTCTGATGGGTTGGAAGATGTGTGTTTTTAATTCATACCCTCCCAAAGATTCATGCTTATGCTAAACCTGTTATTCTATCAACTTTCAGGCTTTGTAGGGATGATTGTTCCTTAAGGCTTTGTCCAGATTTCTTAGCCTGATGGTTTGGGGGTGTTATGAGCATTCTCACTATATTTAAATTGCTGTACGGAAATTCTGGTGTGCAGGGGTGCATGTGTATTGTGAGAGCACCGCTCTCAGACACCCCCCCCTGCACTAGTGCACAGAACCATGTCCGTTTTACAGCACGGCAGCATGCCTTCATGAATATGCATGGCGCGCTGCCGTGCTGCATGGGAACGGTCCCTTCCATGCAGGAATAAGCTATTACTGCGAGGAAGTTTACTGAATCCAGGGGATTATCCTTGTCTTAAAAGCAGGAAGTGAAATAATAATGTACTCATGAATACAGACCTATTCTCAATCTCAGAGCTTTCTGGTTTAATACAGCTCAAAACAGAAATTGTACCTGGTGAGAAAGAACATTTGAAACCGTACCAGATACAAACTTCCAGTGCCCATCAGTCAGAGAAGAGGTTCAAAAAAATAATTAAACTTGGGGTCATAGAAGGATTCCAAAGGGATTGGAACAGAGCCCCATGCCTGATTTAGCTATACAGTTTTTCAAAGACTTTCAAAAGTTAACTTGCATCTCTCAATTCAATTTCTATATAATTTTCTAAGAAGACAAATGAATTGAAACACTGGGTGAGTTTCAGTTTCTGTCCACCAACATTCCATTGGCTGATGGATAAGATTCTAAAACACAATACCTGATATGCCACAAAATACCTGAATGCTACTGTAATATTCTCAGAACATTGTGAAAGTCATCTCCCCTAAAGTCCAAGCCATTTTGAATTTTGTACATTAACTCATTCACTTCAATGAAACTCCTCTGAGTTTGTACTGTAACATCCAGTGGGCATGGCCTGAACCTATTGAAAAGTGAAATTATCACCTCACAGTTCAATGAGATGTCTATATTTCTAAAACTATAAATATTATTAGAAAACTGTAAATGACAAACTGTTCAGCAACCTTTGCAATGGTTACATTCATTCAATTCTACATCTTAAACTGGATTTTACATGACACAATAAGTGTAGTAAATATGTACTATGCAATGATGCATAAACAACTTACAATATCTCTGCAATCATTCAAGCAACATACATAGTGGCAGCAGCATTTTCTTTACATAGCTGTGAGCTTTCTTATGAGGCTAAGCAGTTCTGTCAATGTCACTTGATTGTTGAGAAAGTTAGTGAAATATGAAAAATATTACAATACAAATAAACAGTATACAAATAATATTCAATATCCCTTTATCTTCATTTGACAGAATCAGAAAAAGAAATGGTAGGTGCTGCAAAACAACACTAACAACCCACAAGTTTTTCACAAACACACCTTTTGCAATTCTTACTTACATTTTGACAGCCACCATCCGTCCTTTCAGAAGAAGGGAATAGTAAAAGGACAGTCTATTAGGATAGCAAGGATAACGTCACACAAGGAGGACCTATATTATGAATTTCGTCTTCTGAAATCTATGTTTTTAGAAAGGGGCTATCCTGTTGAATTAGTGACTAATACCCTTCAAGAAATTTTAGATGGATGGGGTGTTAAATATAAGCCCTTGCTGGGTTGAAAAATAGTGGACATTACTGTTTCTAACCATATTGAAACGAACACACAAATAGACAGATGTAACTTTTCACAGGCATGTGTGATACAATACAGTTCCTTTTATCAAGGTATCAAAAATATTCTGTACAAGAATTGGAATATATTCAAGGCGAATAATGAAATTTACAAATTGGTTGGAGATAAACCTTTTTTTTCAACCAAGATTGGTAAAAATTTAAAAACTATATTGGAAAGTAATCAATCAAGTCAACCCTTGAAAGGTGATATGGGAACTAGAGCTTGTGGAAGATGTAATCAGTGCACTTACATATTGCAGGAACCCTTTGTCATTTTATCTAACTATGCTAACAGCGAAATATTTTTTTAAAAAGGGTAATTGTGGCACCAGAAGAATAGTTTATCTTGCTAAATGCAATACTTGTACTGGTTTTTATATTGACAAAACGGAGAGGGCATTGAAATCAAGGATCTATGAGCATTTATATGACATAAAAACCAAAAAAGAAACAAATGCCCTATACAGACATAGCAAGCTATGTGCCAATTTTAGTGGTTTTAGATTTTCTATAATAGATGAGGTACAAATAAATCAAAGAGGGTGTGACTGGAAAATATTTTATGCAAGAAAAAAATTATATGGCAACTGATATTGGCAGCTAACATATACCCTGGTATTAATGATTTTGTTTCCATCATGCCAGTTTTAAAGGAAAGGGCAGCTAAGATTTGATATGTTATTTATACACTTAAATTCTAGTTATTTATATACTTAAATTTCAGTAATTTACATTTAACATTTCATTAGGTGTATATCTTAATATGTACTTATTTATTTATAAATCCATGTTTTTATCAAAAACATACAAGACATGAACTTTTTTGTAATATTAATTTTGAAGTTACTGTTGTAGATATATTTTTAAATCTTAATTAGATTTGAATGACACCTCTATTGTCTTATCAGAAGTGGCCTGTTGGTATTTAAACTGAGTAATATTTTTGCTTAATTGTTCTGATGAAGTAATTGTTCACTTGATGAAAGTGCTAAACTGCTATGTTTTTATGTTTTTTATTTATCCTGTGGCAATAAAGTATATGGATTTAAGTTGAAGGGACTAGTGTCATCGTTTTGGTGCTGTTTTCTGGGTTACTTCATTTGACAGAGGTCAGATATCAGAATAGTTATGCTTCCCATTCTGTAAGCTTTAAGATGAAATATTTTAATAACTTACATGAATAATGCTTTTGGTACTATTAATGCAAATAAGAACAAGCAATATTTGATGCCTAGATGCTTCAGGATGTAACTAAAGAACACTGGGGGAGTGTCACTTGGCTATAATGGGATAAACTGGATTTACAATTAACCCAGCTAAATGCAGGTTAAGAAAGACAGAAGCCAGCTATTTGGAATATATAATAAGCAGAGGGATTGCAAAACCCTAAACTGAATTAATTATGACAATCTGGAACTGGCCTACACCAATTACAGAAAAATCAGGTTAAGAAATGTTTAGGCTTGCTAAGTTATTATTGAAGATTTTTCCTAGACTTTGCTACCACTGCTTGTCCTGAGACTGACCAAACCAAATGCAAGGCTCTAATGAAAGTTCAATGAATAAATGTAGCTGAACAGGCCTTTAGGAAGCTTAAATCTGCAACATATCTCTCAACCTCTTAGAGTAAGAAATCTGGAAAAATCCATAAATAATGGGAGGAACGAAGGCCCAAAAATAGGGTCAGTTTTTAAATATTACTATATTACAAACTTAGAAAGTTGATAGAATAACAAGTTTTACATTAGCATGACTTTTCTGAACGGTATATAGTTTGAAACTCAAATTTATCTGTCATTATTTTCTAGCTTCAATCTTCAATGATTTGCCAGTGATTTGCTAGAAAACCACAATTTTGTGAAAAATGGATCAAAAATATGAGGCACTAATTTGGACAGTCTGCAAAAATCTGTACAATTGAGGGGTATGTTTGGAACCTATGTTGACTGATTCATAATTCAAAAAGTTCCTGGTCCTTAACGATACCTCTAATGTAGACATCATGGCAGTGTTTGTCCCAGATGGCATAGTGTGAGGAGCATTCTACCTATTATATCAGCCAAAAGCTCAGAAACACTGAGAAATGTTATCCTGTTATAGAAAAAGAGTGTCTGACAATCAAGTGAGCCCTCCCCACCCATAAATACTACCTGTCAGGAAGAACATTTACAGCTATTATGTATCATGCCTTTCTTCATTAGCTGTATAGACAGAGATTGATAATAAAAGTTCTAGGTAACTAACTCTTCAGCCAATTAATTTTAAGATTAGCCATCATCCATGCATCAGTCACATCAATGCAGATGGCCTGTTTCAGGCAAACAGCCCACCAGCTGGGGCTTAGATCAATAGTTGTAGAGCCTACAGAACGCTGTACCTTGAAGACCAAGGCAGAGCAAGCAAGCAAATCAAAAGAAGGAGCAAATTGCCCTTTATGAAATATAATGGGCAGAGAAATAGTCAGGTGACACATTTCCTGTTTTTGAGTTCTGGGCTGAGGAAAGACTTTGTCAAGGAGTCTCCATTAAGTCTGAAGGGAATTATGTTGGAAGATGCTCCTGCAGAATTATAGTCAGTGCTGGAAAAATAATGAATGAATAATCTCACAATATATGACATGCTATAAACTCTGGAAGTATAAACCATCAAAACGTACAAGATTTACACATACAGTAACAGAAAAATTAACTATGAAAACATTTGTTTTCACAGAGGTGTTGTGACCTCCTGCACCCCAACTGTATTCTAACATTATACTAACTAAATACACTGACTTTGAAGTCAGACTTCTTCAGAGTGAAAGGAATATTTAGTTTGCTGGAAAATGAAACCAAATATCCCCTTTACTCTAAAATAAGATAGTTTTGTAGTGATAGTATACTTTGTTAACAAGAGTGCGGAGATGTCTCATATTAGGAGATGCAGAGCACAGACCCCTGCAAAAAGCATTTGTTCATAGGTTCATAGGTTCATACTAGGCTATCTGCCCGAGGGCATTTACAAGCCTAGCCCATAGTTTTGTGGCTTACGCCACCCCTTTAGTATGGGGAACTATACCCATTATTTTGCTGTGCCTCTGTTGAGCAGTGACACTGAGGTAATCCCTGGGGTATATCTGCGATCTCCCATCCATTGGTCAAGATTTCTCTTGAACAAGGCCAGCGAGGTGCTCTGCCTCACATATACTGGGATTTTATTCCACAGCATAGGGAGTCTTTGGGTGATGAATCTATCCCTCCAGCACGTCCTATTAATAGCCGTGTCGAGGTTTAAGTCTCCGCCCTTGTGGCTCTGACGGATCTAGATTTTTGAGGTGAAGCATATTCATCAAATCTGGGTTTGACATGGCCTTGTATGTTAGGCAAAGGTCACCTCTGAGCAAGCGGTGCGACTGAATAGAGCTGGAGTTCTTTCAGTCGGGCAGCATAGGACAGATGTTTGAGACCCTTTATCCTTTTGGTGAGGAACTTTGTGGCCTCTCCAGCTGCTGCAAGTGTCGGGTCAGATACATTCCAAATGGGGCATTGTACTCAATCATTGGTCTGATGAGTGATGAGTATAGGGAGACTATGACCTCCCTTGATCTAGATGAGAATCCCTTCATGATAAGGTGGGCAATGTAGAAGGTCTTCCTAACTACTTTAGCTACATGGGTGTCGAATGACAGACTACTATCAACCTGGGTCCCCAGGTCCCTGATAACTTCTTCTGTGCTCAGTGGATTGCCACCTATTTGGTAGCTAGGTATAACCTTGTTTTTCCCAAAGGGTATGACTATGCATTTTTGGCATTTAACTTTAGGCCATGGCTCTGGCACCAGTTATCCGTTTCTGTGAGACCCTTCTGAAGGATATCTGTGTCAGATGTGTTTTCTACTATGGCCCAGTTTGCAGTCATCTGCAAACTTTGTCAGCCATAACCCTCCTGTGTTTGCTTGTACTTGGAAAAGTAGATGCCAAACAAGAGTGGGCCCAGGACTGAGCCCTGTGGTACACCACTTGTGACAGGCTTTGAGTCTGACATGGCGCCAGCAACTCTGACCCTGTGGGTTCTGTCACTCAGCCAGTTTGCAACCCATCTTGTGATGTATGGGTTAACATTTAAGCTGATGAGTTTTTCAATGATACCCGAGTGGGGTATTGTATCGAAGGCCTTTGCCAGATCGAGGTAGGCTGTATGGACTGCCTTTCCCTCATCAATGGCTTTGGTGACTGTTTCGAAAAAGTCAACCAGGTTTAGAAGGCATCATCTGCCTTTGACAAAGCCAAACTGGGATGGATCCAAAGTCTGCAAATTCCTTATGTCTTTATTTATGAGGTCCATTATGATCCTCTCCATGGCTTTGCAGATAAGGCTTGTCAAGCTAATGGGCCGGTAATTTCCAGGGTCGGTGGAGGCACCGCCTTTGTGAAGTGGGACCACAGCTGCAGTGCGCCACTCCCTGGGTACGTATCCAGAGGTAAGACTATGATTAAACAGCTGTCCTAGCTGTGGGTTTAATTCCTCGTTGAGTTCGTGGAGCACACAGCCGGGGACACCATCAGGTCCCATGGATGCTGTGTTTTTTTGCTTTGGAGAGAGCAGTTCTCACTTGGGCGTTGGAGATGTTTGGGGGCTGCAATCGCTTGGTATAGATATCTCTCCTTTTGGGGGAGGGGAGAAGTTTGCACTGAACCTGTCAGCCAGTATGTTGGCAATGTCTGTAGGATCAGTAATCTTCACATCATTTTGAACTAGTTCTGAGCATATCTGGGAGTTTCCTCCCAGGTTTCTAACATAGCTAAAGAAGGCCTTATGATTGTCTTTTGAGTCTTTAGCTATTTTTCTCTCAAAATTTGCTTTGGATGATTTTATGAGAGCTCTTAGTTTTTACTTATAGTGATCAAGGGTGTCTTACCTTTTAAGGATTTTGCTCTATCTTGTAGTAGCTTCCTCCTTTTGTTGTAGAGTTTGTTTATGGCTGGGGTCCACCAGACTGGACGCTTGCCTTTGGTACAAAGAGTCTTTGTTTTGCTTGGGATTGCCTTATCCATGCAGTCCTGCAGGTGCTGGTAGAAGGCATTTGTAAGTGATTCAGCGGCTTGAGTACTGTTTTCCATGGCTCGGGGCCTTAAAGGAGACCACACTAGTCTTTAGAAGTGTGAAGTCGGCTTTAGAAGTTCTTTACTGTGGTCTTTTTTATTTCAGGTGGGGTGGGATGAGGACCTCCAGCGAGATTAGTTTGTGATCTGATCTCACCAGTGAGGGGTATACTTCCGGTGTTGAACATTGTGCTCCCATGTTCGTGATGATGAGATCAAGTATGTTTTCTCCTCTTGTGGGATGGTGACTAGTTGTTCCATGGCATTTGAGTTTATGAATTCCAGGAACATTTGGGCTAGGGTGTTTGGGCTTGAGTAGTGTTCCCAGTCTATATTAGGGTAATTGAAGTCACCTAGTATGATGGTGTTTGGTGATACATTTATCCCTCTAGTGTTTTCAGGAAGGCCATGTGAGGTTCCTGAGTTTGTGAGGGTGGCCTGTAACATGCTACAATTTGCAGAGCAGTCTTGCCTATGGTTAATTGCACCTGGATGGTCTCTGATGCATCGTGCGTTGCCACCAGTCTTGAGGTGTGGGTGTCTTTGATGAATATGGATACCCCCCTCCTTTCTTGGTATTGTCCGGATTTTGGGTCCGGAACGCATGATAAGAGGTAAAACCTGATAGTGCTGGGGTGCTCTCAGGAGCCTTGAACCAGGTTTCTGTCACTGCACAGACATCGATGTTCTCCATACTGAGAAGGGCCTCGAGTGCATGCATTTTGAGATTTAGACTTCTGGCATTGAGCAGCATTACCCTTAGTTTTTTTCCTTTTTTGTGTTCTAGGGTGGTAGGTTTAGAATTTGAGCCTTGCCTAAAAAAGGCACTATGGGGGTGGCAAGAGCCTTTGCCAATATCCGAATCCCAGGGTGACAGGTGCAAGCCGTCCCTTGCAGCAGCGTGGCTTGTCCAGCATGTCATCCCAGGCAGACAGACATTGGATCCCCTTTGAATGACACCAGAGTTTAAGCCAATTGTTAAAGCTGATCATCTTATCTCTGTATTGTGGCATCATTCTTGGTGAAGGTAGGATACTGCTCAAGGTCAGGGTCATACCTGCCTGGGCTACATAATCAGAGAGCTCCTCAATGTCTCTTTTCATGTAGTCCAAGGAGGTGCGTCTCAGGTCGTTTACACCAGCGTGGACAATGACTCAGTCGATTTGTACCTGCTGTTGAGAGACCTGAGTGCTTGCGTTATGTGGCGGATTCTAGCGCCCGACAGGCAGCTTACTGTGACCTTCTCCTTACTCAGTCTGGTGAGCGGGACGTCAGTGTGTCTGACTATGGAGTCACCAATGACTAGTGTGTCTGGCATTGTGTTTGGCCTTAAGGGCTGTGACTGTTTGACACTCTGACTGTGAGGTCTATGTGTTGCAGGTGTTGTGTTCTGAGGTGGTGGTTGTTTGGGTGTCTGCTTTGGTGGCCTCTGCTGTTTTGGTAGATTTTTGATCAGAGCCGCCGAGTATGTCTTTGTGTGTTTATGTGTATGATTTGAGGTTGTGATGGTACTATGTGAGACTGGGTCTATAGTGTGTGTGGTAACCTTCTCCTCCTGACTGGTCTTGCCAGTCCTATGTTGAGAGAGCTTGTGGTATTTTATGTACCTTTTATGTTACAAATGTATTATTTATATAATGAAAATAATACAGAAGGCTATGCACTGGAACTGTGCCTAATGACACCCATCAGAAATGCACACACACCCATGAAAGAACGCCATAATGAGGCACACGCTCAAACCAGAAATCTCATAGAGTGTGTTTCTGGGCTGCTGAAGTCATGTTTCCTGTGCCTAGATATATGTGGGGGAACCCTGCAGTACAATCCATGGACATGTACAGAACTATTCACAGTATGTGCCATGCTGTGTAACATAATCCTGTGGAAACAGCTTCAGCAGAATCAGCAAGGGGAAGGGCCGCGCATCTCATAAAGAATGTCAAGGTCACCACAGCCACAGGTAGATGAAGAGTCAGAGGGAGAGTCAGCAGCTGCTGTGGGTGTAGGCAGAGTAGGCATGCTAGTATGCCCTTGCATTGGCTAAGAGAAAATGCACTGCACAATGACTCACCACCTATGGGCCTAAAACCTCCCTCCTATACACATACATATAGTAACATTGATGCTAGGCAGCTCATACAACCTTTACCTCCCCATATATTGACTGAGTACTGCTTGCATCAGACAGAGTCAGCCCTGAACTACAACCATGTCAACTGCTGCTTTTCCAAGGTACATCTCTAACGAGGTGTGTATTGTGTAATAATATGACTGAGTGGCATATCCTTGTATCACACTAATTGGTACTATAAGCAAGAGGTTGGAGATTGGTACTGAAATTATCTTAAATTGTGACCTCCCCACATATTGGCTGAGTACTGCTTGCATCAGACAGAGTCATCCCTGAACTACAACTATGTCAACTGCTGCTTTTACAAGGTATGTCTCTAACCTGGAGTGTGTTGTGTAATAATATGAATGAGTGGCATATCCTTGTATCACATTAATTGATACTATAAGCAAGAGGTGGGAGATTGGTACTGAAATGATCTTAAAATGTGACAGCAGAAGTTTGTGTGACTTACATGTGTTCATTACTAGTAGTAGGCCTCAGGCATCAAAGATTCACACAGTCATAACCCCGAAATGTAGTGATGGTCACTGCATGGCCCAGTTTAGCACAATACATTTGTAATGAAAATTCATTAAAGAGACAAGTTAGAAAGTAATGATACACATTGCACTTTCTGACTTCACAGTCCTCATGACATCAGTCACAATAAAGCAGTGAAATTTTAATGCTATCAGTTGTGTAACCTTCCAAGGCCAGTATACGTCAAAGGTAAAATTACCAGTTCAACACAACTGAAGACATAGTAAGAATGTTAACTCAGATATGCACCCTGAGCATCAGACACAAAGTTATATATCCCTGAATTCAAAAGATAGAAAACAAGGATATGGCACAGTTATCATCACTTGCTCAAGGTGTTGTGTGGGGGAGCAGGAGGCCTAGGCTGACACCAAATTTTGGTGAGTGTGTGTGAGTAAATGAAGCTGGCAGACATATGGATAAACCAACAAATGGCCATTGAGACAAAGTAAGTTTGAAACTGCGCAGATGAACCATGTAACTGTTGAGTATGTGTTTGCAGGGATCCTCCAGGTGAAATTGGTGTGTGAGAGTCTGTGCAGACACAGCCAATCTCTTTGCTGGCTCTACATCTTGATATGCTGGACAGGTGTGAGCCATGCATATTAGAGGTAGCAGTTCATCTTTGTCATCCCCGACCACGAGAACTGGTTCTGCCAGGAGTTGCACTAGCATGTCCATGGTCAGATGCATTGCTGCTTCCTGAACTTGACTGATGTCAGCTGGATGAGCTCTCATCATGTGGATGCCCAGGACCATAACTCCATGGCCTGCCACATCTGGATGTGGACAGCAGACTCACTGACAGTGCAGTGGAAGTACTGCCACTATGGGAGCATGATCGGTCAAGGCCATGTTGGCTAACAGCAGATGATGTAGCTGACCTATGTCTATGATGCTGTTCCCCTTGCAGCAGACATTCCATCACAGACACCACATGCTGTATGGCAGACACCCCTTGTTCCATAGCAGTCACCCCATGTTCCAATATGTCATTCACCCAATCCATGGATTCGGCAACATGGTGGAGGCATTCAACATGCCAGCCTGACCCACACCTACAACACTGAGCATTTGTCTGGAGCAGCTATGGGAATGTGTCTGTCCCTCCATGATGGACCTAAGCATATATTGAGTAACATGGGAAGAGATACCTGCATCAGGTGGAGGAGGGACAGCAGGCCACCTCCAAGCACCCCTATCAACTCTCCTGCGTGACACCTCCCCCACACTTTGGCTATGGCCAGACTCAACAGGCACTGAAGCTGCAGTAACCACACTTCCCTGATCAGTGGTCTCACCAATATCTGTGGTGTCTCTGGAATGGGTAGGCATAGGCCTACTGGCTGTGTCTGATGGAACTACAGGTAATGGCTGTATGTCAACCTCAGTATCAGCTTCAACCTCTGTACCCCCTGACTGTGCCTCAGATTGGCCACCATCATAATCAGAGTATACTAATACACTGACATCAGGTGGCAAAGTGCCCACACAATCACTGACATGATCACCTGTGATAAACAGCAAGAAAGATAGGACAATATTAATACCTACACTACTGTATTCTAATATATGCTAACAAACTAGCAATTGTGCCATTATTACACACACTACTGCAATATACACAACAGGTCTGACATCAACAGCGTACACTAAAATATTTCTTTGAATTGCTTATCAGTACTGGTATAAAAATGTGTGGGTTACCATCTGCAGATGAGCATGTCTTTTGTAAGCCAGAAGGGCCTGGAAGAAGTTAAGCAAGAGGTAAGGGCATCACCATCACAATTAAAAGTAACAGAGGTGGTAAAACTTTTAGCATTTTATATGTCCATTAACTATGCTGTCAACAAGGATGTAGCTGTCAAATAAAACCTGAGCTAATAATTGTACCAATCTTTATTCCCCCCATAAAAATGCATGTGACACAGAAGTAATGTATTGGTTTCAGTTGTTTTACTGTACAACAGTATTCAATGGTTGAGATAACAAAGCCTACCTGGAAGATCCTCCTGGGACATGCTTACTGTATCTGACACTGTTGGTGTCACATCCAGGACATACTGTACTACACTCTCCTGTGAGCTGTCTGGAACCTGGATATTGGCCAGGAACTCTTCATTGCATTTTAGTGGTGGTTCCCTAGCATACTTTCCCCGGTAACCATCTGGTCACAGCCCACTAGAGCTGTTTTCCTCCATGCAGATGTGATCATGCCAGTGGCCCTGTGGCACACCTGTTCATATGTTCTACCATGGACCCACATGGCATTCAGATCAGCAACTATCTGCTGTCATGTTTGAATCCTACGTACCATATCTCCCCATCCTCTTTCCATCAGAAAAGCACCATGTTGTCTAAAGGCATCTACTATGACCTGGTTCTCAGCATTGGTGAAGGGAAGTCTGTGAGGACTGACATGGCTGGGTGGCATTCTCTTAGGTGTCCTGAAAAGCAACAGAAGGATAATACATATAAGTATCACATAAGTAAGGAATACTTGTTTCAAGATAATAAAGAAAAGGTAACTAGTCAGTATTACCCCCTGTAGAAACATAAACAGTCTACAGATGTGAAATGTGAACAACAGGCAGGATGCCAAACAAGGAGAGTAAAAGCAACATATCCTTGTTTGTGCCTTAACAGTAACTCACCTGTGCTCCCCCACCCACAAAAGAACAGTCTATTCTTGTTTGTGCCATAACAGTAACTCACCCCCCCCCCCGGAAATGACCCATTTTGCAAACAAACTATCTTTGAAATGCTAAAAGTTCTGTCAAAGAAACTGTCCCTGAAGCATTTGTACATATTTATCATAATGCATTTCATATATACCTTGGCAATCATATATACCTCTGAAATGGCTTGGCAAACATGCCCATGCCATTAGTACACTTCTAAGTAATGTATACAGATAAAAGTGTAAACTCTATTGCTTCAGAATTTAGTTAAATACATTCCAGCATATGCAGTATGTAGCTGAGCAAATGGAAACATACCTTCTGAAGTTCAATACTCCTCTGTGCCGATATATCCCAAAGTAATAGCTTATCTTCAGTCTTCTCCACTTAACTCTCCTCACCATCAGTTTGCCTAGCTACATGGTTGACTTTTATATAGTGTAGATTCAGGGCTGTCAGCATGGTGAAGATGCAAATGAGGTGCGAACTTATTAGAACTGCTGAATCTAAAAAAATGGATCCATATAGGGATGTAAACATAGTGCAGGCACTCCTTTAGTTTTTAGTTTTAATGAATTGCAACTGTGACTGATTAGTGTTTGGGAGAAGGAAAGCACAACAGCACTGCAGGCTGCCTTACTTCCAGTAGGTGTGTCAGAGCAGATCTACAAAGTGTTAGATGTAAGGCTGGCAATGTAAGTAAGGATCACACAAGTCACAGGTTGTGTTTCTTCACATCCAACCTGTCTTTCATTTGTTGGCAACTGCATATGATATTATTTCCACTTAATATCCTCACACATTTTAAGGCAAATTATATAGAATGGCAACACTCCATTTCATAGATTGCTGCTCATATACATGAAGAATGGCCAACAAACACAGAAATGTCAGAGAGAGCTGTATATTTGCAAGCAATAATTATGACAGGATGTGTGATCACTAGGTGCATTACATCCAAAACTACTAAAGGTACATATAATACTTGTATGGTTTGATATAACTGTAGATGCTGTTGCAGTTGGTTGTGTGCATATTGAGTTAAGTTCTTTGCAGTAAAGCTGTTTGTGTGGCAATGAGGGACAAGCACCCATCCTGTATTCTAAAAGTGCATTGGAGTGAGAGTTCAAATCCAGACCTATGTAGTAGTATCGCATGTGTACTAACATTTTCTAGTGTGTATGTCATAGGTTGCTTTTCCTCATTTGAACTACCTGCTTATCTGGTTTGTGAGAAGCACAGGAGTGCACAGAACGAACAATTGGAACCACCAGGAAGCAGACAGCCAAAATAGAAACAGGATGCATTTAATTAATACTATTGGGCATTGCACAAATCTGCTAAATTATGCTGTACTGCAGTTAACAGTGAGACCTTAAAAATGATTAGTAAAATAGGGAATGTCATGTAACTAGTCCTGTGGCAGCAGGTGTTAAGTATAGAGCTAAAGCTAGAGATAGATGGTCCTAGGTTCTAGTACATGGTGTGCAACCTTTGTTTTACTGTTGTGACATTGCTGTTTATGGCAATGAACTGCAATACAGACAAGTGTTTTCTCATCCTTCTTGTGGCAAAAGGTGTAAGTGTAGGGCTGCCATACACATGGTCCTTGGTTTGAATACAGCATCTTCTGTCCACTTTTACTGTTGTTCTACTTCCCATTATAGTCAGTCTCACTTATAACACTTGACGTAGCTGGTATTAATTATATGTATGAGGGCTGAGGCACTAGTATTGTGTCAGGTATTTATTTATCCATGTATTAACACATGCATTATCAAATGTATGATTATGGGTATACTTTGTACTATATTCCTATAAGTATATTTCTGCTATTGGGACTGCCATGGGCTTCACATTTGTCTAACACATACACAACTGCCTGTACATCCAATAACCTTGAAATTCCTTTGATTGCCACTGTTGCACGTCTGTTACCATTATGCAAATGTGGTGCTCAGAGGTGTGCATTGCTGAGCACTGTGTTTTTACAATGGTAAGCAGAGTGCAACACTTTCAGACATTGTGCACACTCCTAGTAGATGTGATAACTCAAAGTGTGGGAAACCGTCACTGTGCATTGTTCTTGATCCATGGTCGACATGGCTGGTGTTTCTGGAGAAGGTGTCAGATTTAGGGCACAGAGGTGGGGTGTCCAGAAGTCCAAGATTTGTATTGGACTTCTAGTGAAGCACCACAGTGCCAAGCTATTGCAGGGGGATTATTCTCTCTCCCAGTATAACTCAGAAGCTTGGGATAGTTTGGCCCAGGCTGTATCCAGTGCCACTTGTATCCCGTGCACTGGTGACCAATGTAGATATCACTATAGTGACCTATGGTGGAGGAAGGATACCCTTGATATTTGGATTGAGGAATTTAGGACTGTGGACATCCCACAGATGTGTAAGTATCAACTACAGAAAGTACTTGTAAGAGTTAAAAGCTGAATATAGGCAAGACTGGTATTCATAATGGTACTCTCTTCTGTTCTGTTTTTTCCACAGCTGTCATGGAAAGGGAGGACAGTGTAAGAACCAATGAGGCTAGATTGGAAGGGATGAGGAAAACATGTGGTATGTATGGAGCAGACGACTAGTGTTATTGTAGCATTAAAAGTTAAAGATAGCTTTTTTGGTATTTTGTAAAGTTATATCAAATTTAGCATGCGTATCTTAACAGTAAAAGCAAGTATGCATGCATTAGTCTGTAACATAAACCGAGAGTACAATATTTGACTTTATTCAGAGCTTGTGAGTTCAAATACCACACTTTCCAGCTATACAATACTGTTAATTCTTCAATTATGTGTAACAATTTAAAGGTTTAAAGTAAACACTCTATACCAGTGGCACACATGCCCTGCTGTAAACTATAATCTGTATAACTGGCACACGCATATGTGCAATATATGCACATGTCAAGGAGTAACTTGCTGCAATCTGTAGTATAGTGTGCATCTGTTAGGAGCTGGTAGTTTTAAAATGTATCTGTTAGGAGGTGGTAGTCATAAGAGGAAATGTTAAAGATAATAGAGTCAAATAATTGTATTAATGCATTGTATGCATTAATACAATGCATTAATGCATTGTATGCTACATATAAAGGTACTAATATAATCTCTTTTTTCTCTCACCCCAACCCTTATCTCCCTTTTTTATTTTATTTTTATTTTATTACATGTTGTCATAATGTGTTCATGTCAGCCATGTGTAACACATCACAAAATGCTCCACAGCACAGCAGAATAGGCCTGCCCCACAGGATTCACCTGCCCTCCTCCATCCACTCCAGCACCATTGCCCAGCACATCTGGGAGCTAACCTGGCAGCATCATCTCTGCTGCCCCTGCACTACATTGCCCCCTCGGGTAGTCCTACACTGGAGGTTAGTGCAGTGGTTCCCTCCAGGAGCAGTGGCAGAGGTGGTGAGTTTATTACCCACACTGAGGTGTCAAGAGTGGTGCATAGGGTTGTGTGCTGTGCTGCTGGTGCATGCCTATGCTGGCTGGAGAGGATGCTCTTGGTCATTTTATGTAGTTCCATAAAGAAGAGAAGAAGACATGGCAGAGTGAGGACAGTGATGACAGTGCAGTGGGTGAGGACTCTATTCTCACTGTCACCCAGCTTGATGACCATGGGTTCTAGATGTCCTCACCCTCATCCCAATCATGGTGTCACCCAACCTTTTGTGTCCATAACCATCTCTCTCTCTCTCTTGTCTTGTTTGTCTTGGATATCTGCAATTGCTTCCTTATCTACCCAACTTACCTACTCAGACATACCTATGTCCCTTCCCCTACAGTCCTCTCTCTCTCTCTCAAAAAAAAAATGGGCACCTGTCCCAGAAAAAAAATCATCCCATGCATAGCTCTCCACTTCACACACATATCTTCTTGACACTTGATTTGGTGCAATTGGCCATACAGCATAATTGTGTTATGGTCATCCTTCTCTCTGAAGGTTACAGTTCAAATTCAGTTAATATTTTGCAGATATGTTCACTTTACACTGTTAAAGAAATGGCTATGATTGTTTCCTACCTCCCTTCTGAACATTTCTGCCCTGCTTTCCCCTTTGTTCTTCCCCCTGCTTGCTCCCCATTTCACCACTGTCCTACCTTTCCCATTTGTTTTTTTTAATGCATTATTGTGCATTGGTGCACATCACACATCAACATTCAGCAGGGTAATATGAAAGTAGTTAAAAGGTATAGATACAGCTGTGTTTAAACCCAGTACCATCTGGCCCCAAATAGGAATGTATCAGTGCATTAACTCCATTAACATGTGCTGCCACAGAGTCAGTTAAGTAGCAGGTGTATTTCGGAGAGTCAGTTATAACTGTCAGACTTTAGCAATGTGGCTTGCATTTGTGCAGTGCTTAGCAGTGCACAAACATGTGTACCTCGCATGCATATGCACATTGCTAACAGTCGTGCAATCTCGCTGCTTGCTGTGCTATGGAAATGTATATATTATGCTGTATTACTGCTGTTTACTGTCCCTTTCCTTTGTATGACATGAAATTGCATGTGGAAACATTACAAACTGAAGGCCTTATCTAACTATATGTCATATATTTACAATGCATCCATGTGTTGGCACCCCCCCCCCAAGCACTACAACCCTGGAGTCTCAATACTTTTTCCACACATATATCAATCACACTACAAAATGTAATGACAAATCTTGTGTGCTATGCAATGCACATCAATCTGGTAACATGCAGCACTACAACTATTGACCCATACACTTAAAAAGGCTTATCTGCAAAGCTAGTGCAGGAATCCGCATGGACTATATTGACAGGGACATAGGTGACTTTCAACACACTTGACCCTACCCATTTTGGTTTTGTCAAGGGTAGATCTTGCTTATTAACCCTTGTGGACTTCTTGGATACTGACCTCAAAGACTGGGGTGAGGGATAACAGGACATACTGCCTATGTTGAGTTATCCAATGCCTTTGACACTATCCCCCATTATATCTCATAGTGAAGATCTCCCATCTGGAAATTAGGTCACACAGTACCAGATGGATAGCCAACTTGTTGAATGACAGAACACACATTTCAAAGTTGGGGACTTCATCTCCACCACTAGCCCACTCACCAGTGGAATGCCACAATGATCCGTGCTGGGCCTTCAACTGTTTGAAAACTATTTTTCTGAAGCCCAGGCAACAGTAGGTGGCCTGTGGTTTACCAAGTTTGCCGATGACTTTTAAATGGATGCACTCATATAGAGCCCGCCAATGATGGTAACATATTACAGTAGGGGCTGATGCAGACTAATGACTAGTACCAAACGTATATACATAGCACCCCCTAAGTTCAAACATAGTATTGTGAGACTTAGGATCACATGTTGATAGCAATCTACACTTTCATCACTATGTGCTCGTAGTGGTGACACACACAATCTGCACTGCGCACATCATATATATATATATATATATATATATATATATATATATATATATATATATATATATATATATATACCCATCACATCTAAGACCAGGGTAGTCATACCTCTACAATACTCTACCCTTATCACACCAGTAATGGAGTACAATGCGCATATCTGTCTGTACCTCACTAGATGCCTGCAGCAATTGGAGAAAACACAGGGTCGTGCCTGGGAGACTCCCAGACATCCAAACATGACGTAAATGGAAAGACTGACATACCTGTCACTGTACTTGGTATCATGCAGGCTGCTGAGAGATGACCTATGGCTGCCCTGCAGAGCAGTCTCAGACCCTGCTCTTCCGGAAATGGACATCTGCAATTCAATTGGGGCAAGAATAATTTGTCCCAGGGTGCTCAACCTAGCCTGTGACAAACAGAACATGTTGGGGAGACAGATATATCCCACAATGATGCATACTCCTCTGTAATCAGCTCCCATTACATGTGAAACAGTGCTCCTCAATGTCCCTGTTCAAGTGCAGCCTTAAGTACTGGTTGGCTGATTATAAAGTCACCTCTGGGCTGGCACCTATATCCCTCATGGATAGGACCAGTTGATACTGCTCACAAACTTGCTGTGCTAAAAACGACCATCCAATTATGCTCAATAAGGGTATCTGTGTTTTTACACAGCTAGGCTTCTAAACACCCTAGTGCTATTAGGCTAGTAGCCTGATATGAACCTATGAAGCTATGTGCCTCTGCAGGCCTCCCAACCTGTTGTCCACACATGGGTTGATGATGTCATCTACAATAAGTTCACCAGCACTCTTGTATAATTCCGACTTACCATGACGCTTGCATAAAATGCTGTGTTCTGAAGTCTTTATAGTTAGATAGGCAGTGGTTCTGCTCTCACTGCAGTCAATTGGTTTTGTGTGTGTGCGTGTGTGTGTGCGTGTGTGTGTGCGTGTGTGTGTGTGTGCGTGTGTGTGCGTGTGTGTGTGTGTGTGTGTGTGTGTGTGTGTGTGTGTGTGTGTGTGTGTGTGTGTGTGTGTGTAGACAGCACAGCAGACTTTTGGATCCTACAGTTACTTCTCCAATGACATGGATTGCCAGTATTTTCATAATTGCATATGCTACACATCCATTTTATACAGGCCTCTCAGTCTCTTATGCCATGGTGCTTGCATTAAGTATTGTGTTCTATAGTCTGTGTACGTAGATAAGTAGGGTTCTGTTCACACTGCAGTCAACTGTGTGTGTGTGTGTGTGTGTGTGTGTGTGTGTGTGTGTGTGTGTGTCTAGACAGAAGAGCAGAAGTTTGTATCCCCAGTTATTTTCTCCCTGTCTGTCCCTATCTGCTGTGTCCTGTGGCTGTGTGATGATGTACTGATGCTGATCCTTATGTTTCTGTCTGCAGACTCAAGTCTATTGAAGGCTGTACTCGACCCTGCACTGGCCCTTTTTCTAGCCTGTTGACCTGCCTTATTTGCTGGGAAACACTTGGTTCATTACATGTGAAACAGTGCTCCTCAATGTCCCTGTTCAAGTGCAGCCTTAAGTACTGGTTGGCTGATTATAAAGTCACCTCTGGGCTGGCACCTATATCCCTCATGGATAGGACCAGTTGATACTGCTCACAAACTTGCTGTGCTAAAAACGACCATCCAATTATGCTCAATAAGGGTATCTGTGTTTTTACACAGCTAGGCTTCTAAACACCCTAGTGCTATTAGGCTAGTAGCCTGATATGAACCTATGAAGCTATGTGCCTCTGCAGGCCTCCCAACCTGTTGTCCACACATGGGTTGATGATGTCATCTACAATAAGTTCACCAGCACTCTTGTATAATTCCGACTTACCATGATGCTTGCATAAAATGCTGTGTTCTGAAGTCTTTATAGTTAGATAGGCAGTGGTTCTGCTCTCACTGCAGTCAATTGGTTTTGTGTGTGTGCGTGTGTGTGTGCGTGTGTGTGTGTGCGTGTGTGTGTGTGTGTGTGTGTGTGTGTGTGTGTGTGTGTGTGTGTGTGTGTGTGTGTGTGTGTGTGTGTGTGTGTAGACAGCACAGCAGACTTTTGGATCCTACAGTTACTTCTCCAATGACATGGATTGACAGTATTTTCATAATTGCATATGCTACACATCCATTTTATACAGGCCTCTCAGTCTCTTATGCCATGGTGCTTGCATTAAGTATTGTGTTCTATAGTCTGTGTACGTAGATAAGTAGGGTTCTGTTCACACTGCAGTCAACTGTGTGTGTGTGTGTGTGTGTGTGTGTGTGTGTGTGTGTGTGTGTGTGTGTGTGTGTGTGTGTGTGTGTGTGTGTGTGTGTCTAGACAGAAGAGCAGAAGTGTGTATCCCCAGTTATTTTCTCCCTGTCTGTCCCTATCTGCTGTGTCCTGTGGCTGTGTGATGATGTACTGATGCTGATCCTTATGTTTCTGTCTGCAGACTCAAGTCTATTGAAGGCTGTACTCGACCCTGCACTGGCCCTTTTTCTAGCCTGTTGACCTGCCTTATTTGCTGGGAAACACTTGGTTCATGTGTACGGGAACTCCTTTGGGTAGTCAAGGCTCCAGACTGTAGCTA
Organism: Protopterus annectens; assembly: GCF_019279795.1. NCBI lineage: Eukaryota > Metazoa > Chordata > Ceratodontiformes > Protopteridae > Protopterus > Protopterus annectens. Next base: position 1,164,712,761 of record NC_056733.1, on the reverse strand, counting down.
CTTATTAAATGGTTCTCTATTAATTTTGTGCTCAATCCTGCACTGGCCCTTCCTCTAGTCACTGGCTATCAGAGTTGCAAGTAAGGCAACTCTGATAGCCAATGACTACAGCACCGAGTAATAGCTGGCATGGTGTGGAGTGGTTCTCATAGATCCATAGGTTCATAGGTAGGTACTAGGCTATCTGCCCAAAGGCATTTATAAGCCTAGCCAGAATGTGTTGGCTTTCACCGCCTCCTTAGATTAGTTCCCTGTGCCTCTGTCCAGCAGAGCCACTGAAGTGAACCCCAGGGTAAACTTTCTGTTTCCCATCCACTCGTCAAGGTTTCTCTTGAAGAGTGTTAGTGAGGAGCTCTGCCTAATGTAGAGTGTAATCTTGTTCCAAAGCATGGGAAGTCTCTGGGACAGGAATCTATCCCTCCTGCACCTCCTATTTATTGTTGTGGTGAGGTTTAGATCCCTAGAGCATGTGGCTTGAGGGGATATGGTTTTCTTTAGGTGGAGCACGTCCATCAATTCTGGGTTGGGCATGGCCTTTTATGTCAGGCAAAGATCACCTCTGAGTAGGCGGTATGCAACTGAGTACAGCTTGAGTTTCTTCAGTTGAGCTGCATAGGGCATCTGTTTGAGGCCATTGATCCTCTTGGTGAGTCTTTCCAGCTGTTGCAGGTGTCTTGTAAGGTACATCCCAAATGGGGAGTTGTACTCTATGATGGGTCTGAGGGTTGATGAACAGAGGGGCACAATTACCTCTTTTGATCTGGATGCGAACCGTTTTGTGATTAGGTGGGCCACATAGAAGGATTTTCTAACCACTTTGGCAATGTGATTATCAAAGGAGAGATTACTATCTACTTGGGTCCTCAGATCCCTTATTATGTCTTCCGTATTTAGGGGACTACCACTTATGTGGTAGTTTGTGGGTACTTTGTTTTTTTCCAAAGGGGATGACTATGCACTTTTTGGCATTTAGCTTGAGGCCATGATTTTGACACCAGGTATCCGTCTCAGTGAGACCATTTTGGAGGATGTCTGTGTCAGCTGGAGTCAATTATAGCCCCTAGTTTGCAGTCATTTGCGAACTTGGTCGGCTATAGTCCTCCTGTGCTTGCCTGTACCTCTGAGAAGTATTTGCCAAACAGGAGGGGTCCTAGGACTGAGCTCTGGGGAATGCCACATGTAACCGGTTTAGAGTCGGACCTAGCTCCCACAACTCTCACCATGTGGGTTCTGTCCATGAGCCATTTGGCAACCCATCTTGTGACATAGGGGTTTATATTCAGGCTGGTGAGCTTGTCTATAATACCAGGATGGGGAATGGTGTCAAAGGCCTTTGCGAGGTCTAGGTAGGCTGTGTGTACCACCTTTCCCTTGTCTATAGCCTTGGTAACTGTCTCAAAGAAGTCCACCAGGTTTAGGAGGCATGATCTGCCTTTAACTGGGTAGGGTCCAGTGTTTGGAGGTTCCCAATGTCTCTGTTAATGAGTTCCATAATTATGCGCTCCATAGCCTTGCAGACCAAGCTAGTCAGGCTTATAGGGCGATAGTTCCCAGGGTCTGTTGTGGCTTCACCTTTGTGGAGCGGAATAACCATTGCTGTGTGCCACTCTATGGGTACATAGCCTGTGGAGAGGCTGAGTTTGAACAGTGTGTTTAGGTGGGGGGTTAGTTCGTCTTTGACCTCATGTAGGACACAGCCTGGGACACCATCCAGTCCCATTGATGCTGTGTTTTTGTCTTTGGCGAGGGCTGTTTTAACCTGGGAGTCTGTGATTTCAGGGGCTCTACATTCTTCTGGTATGGTTATGGGCCCTTTTGGGGATAAGAGGGGGTGAAGTTTGTACTGAACCTGTCTGCCAGGATGTTGGCGATATCGGTCGGCTCAGTATATTTTGTGCCATTCTGCACTATCTCTGAGCAGATCTGAGAATTGCCACTTAGATTTTTGACATAGCTAAAGAATGCCTTGTGGTTATCTTTGGAGTCCTCGGCAATCTTTCTTTTGAAGCTAGCCTTGGATGATTTTATGAGGGATCATTGATTCTTGCTGATACTGATCAGGGATGTCTTCCCTTTTTGGGGATTTTGCTCTTTTCTGTACTAGTTTCCTCTTTCTGTTGTATAGCTTGTTTATGGCAGGGGTCCACCAGACTGGTTTCTTTTACATGGAGGAGTGAGTCTTGGTTTTGTTTGGGATAGCACGATCCATGCATTCTTGTAGGTGCCCATAGAATGCATTAGTAAAAGGTTTTGCAGCTTGGACAGTGTTATTCCTTAGCATGGGGGCTTTGAAACTTTCCACCTCGGTCTTAAGTAATGTGAAGTTTGCTTTTGATTAGTTTTTCACGGTGGTTTCCTTGATTGGGGGTGGGGGCGGAATGTGGATATCCAGAGTGATTTGTTTATGGTCAGATCTAACCAGCAAGGGGTTGACCTCCTGTGTGGAACACCGGTCGCCCATGTTGGTGATGACCAGGTCCAATATGTTATCACCTCTGGTGTGAGTGTTGACCAGTTGATCCAGGGTGTTTGAGTTTATAAATTCTAGGAAATGTTGGGTAAGGGAGTTAGTACTTCAGTAGTTCTCCCAGTTAATGTTTGGGTAATTGAAGTCAACCAATATTAGGGTGTTTGGTAGGACCTTTATGTTTCCCAGTGTTTTCAGATATGTGGAATGGGGGTCCTGGGACATGATGGGTGATCTGTAGCAAGCTACAATTTTAATTGCAGTTTATCTATTTTTTCCATACAGAGGAGTGCCTCAAGTGCGTACATTTTGAGGTTTAGATTTCTGGCATTGAGTAGCATTACCCTCAGTTTTTTGTTACTTGTGCTATTTATGGTGGTGGGTTTGTTTTTTGAGCCTTGCCTAAAAAGGCACTATGGGGGTGGCAAGAGCCTTGGCCAGTATTCAAAAGCCTAAGGGTGACAGGCGCAAGCCATCTCGAGCAAAGCAGCGTGGCTTGTCGAGCATGGCATCCCAGGAGGACAGACACTAGATCCCCTTTGAATGACGCCAGAAATGTAGCCAATTGTTGAAATTGATCATTTTTTTTATACCGTGGTATCATTCTTGGTGAGGGCAGGATGCTACTCAGGGTCAGGGTCATACTGGCCTGGGCTGTGTGATCAGAGAGCTCTTCCATGTCTCTTTTCATGTAGTCCAGGGAGGTATGGCTCAGGTCATTCACACCAACATGGACAATGACAGAGTCATATTTGTATTTGTTCTGGAGTGACCTGAGTGCTTGTGTTATGTGGAGGATCCTGGCAACCAACAGGCAGCTAACAGTAACCTTCTCCTTGTTCAGCCTTGTGAGTGGGATGTCAGTGTGCCTGACTATAGAGCCACCTATTACTAGTGCGTTGGGTATTTTACTTTGCCTTAAGGGCTGTGATTGAGTGGCACACTGGTTTTGTGAAGTATGTGTTTCATGGTTTGTATTGGGGGTGGAGGTTGCTTGGATGTCTGCTTTGGAGGTCTCTGTTGCTTTTGCAGATTTTTATTTAGAGCCTCTGAGTATGTTTTCATGTATTTATGTGTGTTTTTTGCCTGTGCTGGTTTAATGGGTCTATGTGAGACTGGTGGTGTGATGCAAGTATTTCCTTTCTCCTGACTGTCTGATCCAGTCTTGAGTTGAGAGAGCTTAGCCTCCAGTTTGGCTTTATAATTGCATCTCTCGCATGTATTAGTGTTTGGTGGTAGGAGGAGAGGGTTGTCTGTGTACATGAGGCAGTTGTAACATTGCCTCAAAATGCCCAGATTCACCAGTTGGACTAGAGAGTACACCTGAAACTGCCCTTTGGACATGCCTGGATACGTGCAGTGAACTGTTTTACTGATTGGCTGGTAAGGTTGAATAGAGAGCCTTGTCCTTCTGTACAGTATAGCAGGGGGGGGGTCTAGTGCTAGGGTTTATAAGTGCTTGCTATGAGTTTTGAGCAAGTGCTAGGCTGAGACATGAATGGTTTGAGTGCTTAAGTTGAAAGTTTGTCTAGTTCCAAGGGAAAAATTGAAGAGGAGACTTTGTGGAGCTGGGAATAGTTATACCCTAGCTAACGCTAGCATGCAAAACTGGGCAAATGTGGTTTTTATAGCAGGGAAATTAAAGAGATAGAAATTAGTGCAAAATGGCCAATAAACTACTAATTACTGGGCTGATACCACTCCTCTAGGGACAGATAGGCTGTTCAAAACTCCCCTCTCTCACAGGGAACAGAGAAACTTCATTCTATCCACGTAAGGTATAGGCAAAGACAGAGACTTGTAACACAGCCCTGAATTCAGCACTAACCTGACAACTGGGTTAAACTAGCTTAGAAAGGTAAGAAACTAGTATTTTTCTGTTTGTTTTTTTTTTTTTTTTTTTTCAGAAAATAAAGCAGATACAATCAAAATAACACTTTAAATGCACAGAAAATGATACTTCTTGTTATATATCTCAGATCAGAGTTGTAGTCAATGCCCTTAGTAATAATGGAGGAAGAAACACAAATATAATAAAAGCAGATGAATAAAGTGCAATTTATATATTTATTTATTTATTTATTTATTGCAGTTGGTTTACCAGGATAGTCCACTGGGCCAAAAAGAACCCGTTTTCAATGGAGTCCTGGGGAGAAAAGCTCCAAGACAAAATGTACATTCAACATTTGACAGTGACAATGTAGGTACAGAGAGATATTAATAGTACGTAGGCAGTAATAAAAATACAACTTATCAAATACAGAATAGCAGTAATAACAGTTAATACATTGAAAGAAACATGCTAGTAATAGAACAAATGTAAATAGCAATACAGATTAGAGAACAAACATAGTAACTAAATAAAAGTAGGGTGTGATACTGAAAGAAATTAGGTAGAGTTAGTTATGTAGGGTGGGAGCAAGAGCATTCCCACTGTGATGCTAGATATAAGAAAAGAGACTTTTTGAAGGTAAAGTGGTTAGAGGTGGTGCGGATGGGTGGAGGTAGGGAGTTCCAGAGGCGAGGCTGAAGGAGAGAAGGTTTTTGCCTGGGGGATGAGTAGGTTTGTGCAGTTCTAGTAGATTTTGATTATTTGATCTTAGAACTCTGTTAGGTAGGTGCATTTTAAAGGCAGAGGAAAGGGAGGGACAGAGGGAGGGGTTTAGAATAAGCTTATGGGCTAGAGTTAGTTGAGTGTAAGTTAATTGATTGGGAAGTTCTAGCCATTTTAGTTTATGGAGGGAGAAACAGTGGTGAGTGGAGGACTTATGGCTGGTGGCGAATTTTGCAATTTTGTTATAGCAGGTGGTAAGTTGTTTTTTTAACAAGGACTGAAGATTAGTTAGTAGTGGTGCGCCATAGAGAAGGCAGGGGATAAGGAAGGAAGTAGAGAGAGTGATTTTAGTAGCAGATGTGAGGAAGGCATTCTGTCTATAAAGCATGCCAAGTTTTTGATGCGTTTTTTTAATGTTTATTTGCAGGTGGGAGTTAAATTTGAGTTGGTTGTCGATTAGAACCCCAAGTAGTTTGGTCTCGACACTATTTCAAGAGGTGAGTTGTTTTGAGTAGTAATTAAGAATGTATCCATGTCGGGAGGAGTGACTTTAGAGGGAGTAAATAACATTAGTTTGGTCTTGGTACCATTGAGAGCTAGATGATTACTTAGTATCCATTGCTCTGTGGAAGAGAAGGCATCTTGAGTAAGTTTTTGTAGTGTAGCGATAGAGGAGGCAGAACAGATGATAGTTGAGTCATCTGCATATTGGATGATGCTAGAGAAAGGGATTGATTTGTGGAAGTCATTAATAAAAATGTTGAAGAGAAGAGGACCCAGTATGGAGCCTTGTGGAACTCCTGTAGGGGTACTAAGGAAAGAGGAAGTGGCTTTTTTCCATTTTACAGCTTGATGTCTGTTAGATAGGTAACTAGAGAACCAGTTCAAGGAGGAGGAAGACAGGTGAAGTTTGGAGAGTTTAGCTAAGAGCAGGCTGTGTGAGATAGTATCGAAGGCTTTGGAAAGGTCAAGAAGTAAGGTGGAAACAACTTGTCCAGAGTCACGGGCTTTATTTACAATTTCAAGGAAGGAGAGGAGGGCAGTCATAGTGCTATGATTAGGTCTAAAACCGTGCTGTGTAGGAGTTATAAGATGGTTGTCCAGGAGGTGAGGAAGGAGTTGAAGTTGGACACATTTTTCTAGTATTTTTGAAATGGGGGACAGGATGGCTATGGGACGGAAATTACTAATGTTATTATTGTTACCACCTTTGTGTAGAGGTATAATAAAGGCTTGTTTCCAGATTTGGGGAACAGTGCATTCCTGTAGGGAGCGGTTAATTAAGATGCTAATGGGGTAGGCAAGAGTTTCAGCAGCTATGCTGAGAAAGTAAGAAGGGATATTGTCAGGAGCATTGGTACATGGTTTCAATTTCTGAAGGAGTTTCTTTATAGTAGATATAGGTATGGGATTTAATGAGAAGAGGGTGCAGTCAGGGAGGGGGGAATTTTGGGCTGGTGGTGATGAGGCTAGAGTTTGTGCAGAAGAGGGGGTAGAGGAGTTAGTGGGTGGGGAGTAGGGTGCAGAAGTAGAGAGAGTAGGGGTGTGTGAGGGGGTATTGGTTAGCAGGGAGGTGTTGGAGAATGAGGAGGTCAATTTGGAAATAGAGTCAATAAAGAAAAAATTAAATTGGGTGGCTAAATCAAGTTCTGCGGCATTAGGGTCTGGGGTAGGAGTATCTGGTTTGCTAGGGTGGAGGAGAGTGGAGATCCCTTTCCAGAATTTTTGAGGGTTGTTTGTATTATGGTTCTGGAGTGTGGAGAAGTAGTTTTGACGATCAAGAGTAATGAGTTTTTTTACTTTATTTCGGAGCATTTTGTATTCATTAAGGAGTGGTGCTGTCTTATGTTTTTGGTAGCGTGCCCAGACTTTGTCTCTCTGTCTCATGGTGGCAAGAGTACTATTGGAGAGCCATGGAGCTGATTTAGTTTTTATTCTCTTTGTCCATAAGGGAGCTTGGGAGTCTAGTAATTTTAAGAAAGTTGAGTTGAAGTATGAGACTGCATTGTCTAGAGGTAGTGTTTTTAAACAATTCCAATTAATTGCTTGTAATGAGTTTGAGAAGATTATCGGGTTGAAGTTTTTTTTGTCACGGATAGTAATATAGTTATGGGTTCGTTGAAGGATAGTGGGAAGCCGGTGGGTAAATGTGGGTATGTGGTCACCAAGTGGGTCGGGAAGAGTGCCACTGTTGGTGAAATAGTGAGGATGGGAGACTAGAATCCAATCCAATATACTCTCATTGGAGGGGTTTTTGGCAGGGTGAGTTACCAAGGTGATCAGTTGTGAGAAATTGTAGAGGTTGATGTTAATGGGGTTAGTAGGAGACTGGATAAGGGCAAAATTAATGTTAACATCTCCTAGGATTATGGTTTCATTACTAATGTTACTGGATAGCCAGGAAAGGATAAGTTAGAGTGTGGAGATATTATCTCCTGGGGGAATATAAATGGAAGCTATACATATGTATTTATAATTATTGATTTGGAGTAGGGTAAGGAGAAGTTCGGCGTTGTTGAAGTGTGGAATAGGTTTGTTGTAGGGAGTAACTACTAGGGAGGAAGAATAAAGAAGGGCTACTCCTCCGCCTTTTTTGTGAGGTCTGTCTTTTCTAATGATGGAGTAGTTTGGAGGAACTATTTCAGAGTCTTTAATGTGTGGTTTTAGCCAGGTTTCAGAAATGGTCAGGATGTATATATATATATATATATATATATATATATATATATATATATATATATAAAACAACAGAAAATGAACAAACTGATTTAAACAAGTTACCCAATTAACCAGAAAAAAGCTCAAAACTGAGCCCTGTTCCAGCAGTCTTCAATCAGACAAGTTCTAACTGCACACTCCTGCCACTAGGGTGCAGGGGAACCTTCTCCAAAAAAAGATGGCCTGGATCACTGCTTAAGTTATACAAATAAAGCTAGATTCAGCAGGCCTGAATCTGGTCTATGCTACAGCAACAGGGCACACCAAATTTCAGAAAGAAACAGTTCAAATAAGCAGGCATGATAAGCCTGTGACCAAAAATTCCCAGCTCAGAAGGGCAGAATCCAGCCTCTCCTTCCACAAGAGTGCAGACCACAAATCTTCTTAATGTAGAATAACTGGACTGAAGCCCAAGTGCTTAAACCAGAACTAATACACTTTTAGAATAGCAGACACTGAGCCTTCAATCATCAATTCCCAGCTTAGAAGGATGTAAGCTACCTGTCCTGCCACAACAGTGCAGACCACAAACCTTCTTAATGTAAAACAACTGGTATGAAGCCCAAGTGCTTAAACCAAAAGACTTAAGAATAACAGTTACAATTTAATCAGGCTACTACCAAGCAGTAATAAATACAGCAGAATAAATACAATTGAGTACTTTTAAGAAGAGGCAAAAGCAAAACAAAGTAGGAGGAAACACAAATACTGTAAAAGCAGACGAATAAAGTGCAATTTTTTTATGATGAAGTTCTTATGAATGAAAGTGCTTAACCAATAAAGTTGCCTGGTTCAGAAGTATTTTGTTGTTTTTTATATTCTTGGTTTGTTCTTGGATCACTGAAAACATAGCTACCCAATTCAACAAATATTTCACAGAAACCATACTTGCTTTATCTAATCTTCAAAACTCCCCCCTTCCATTGAATTACCCAAGGCAATCATCAATAACAACTCCTTTACTTTCCAGCCAGACTCCATCAACAGCATAAAAAATTGCTTAAATACTAAAACCAACAACCCTAGCTGCAGACAATCGCTGCCAGCTCACTAGCCTATCCTGTAACTATCCTTAACAATAGATCTTAAGTCCCTGAAATCTGGAAAATCTCCCACGTAATACCTCTACACAAACGTGGTAATTCTACAGAACTGCCATACAATCACCTCTGTCCAAAGTCCTAGAAAGATGCATTCGTAAACAAATTATGGATCACTTACACATACACACACACACACACACACACACACACACACACACACACACACACACACACACACACACACACACACACACACACACACACACACACACACACACACACACACACACACACACACACACACACACACACACACACACACACACACACACACACATACTTTTATCAAACACCCAGAATGGCTTTCGTCCCTCCCATAGCACCACTATTGCCTTACTGTCCTTCACCAATACAGTAAACCACCACAGAAACAATGGGAAATTTGTATCTGCTATCTTTCTTGACCTTTCCAACGCCTTTGACATGGTCACACATAGTAAACTTATACAAATTCTTTCTGAGTGTAATATCAGTCAACCTTCTATCACTTGGTTCCAAAGTTATCAGGTGGACAGCAGGCTAACCAATGGCAGAACAACCTCTCCACTCTTCTTCCAGTGACAATAGGAGTTTCTCAAGGCTCCATTGTAGAACCCCTCCTGTTTTCATTTTTTACTAACAATCCCCATTCTTCCTCTCTTCACTCATCCATCATCCAATATGCAGATGACTGCACCTTACTCTGTTCTGCCTCCTCTCTACAGGAACTACATTCAATTACACAAGATTCCTTTCTCTCAGCTGAAACATGGCTCACTAACTCCAAGCTAATTCTAAACCCTAACAAAACAAAACTTCTACTGTTTAACCCAACAAGATCCACCACAGCTAGCTCCCCCTTCAATAGTATGTCAAAAAACAAAAGCATCATTTCTCCTGTTACTCACACTAAACTTCTAGGGTTAGAAATTGACTGTAATATGAAATTTGACATCTGTATATCCCATACGATAAAGAAAGTGCATAAGAAAGTGGGCCTTCTATACAAAAATAAACAATTCCTCATTAAGCAGGCCAAATCCACCATTGCACATACTCATCTTATATCTACACTCCTGTATGCCTCCCCAATACTCACAAACTTGAGAAAAACTGAAATGTCCAAATGTGATTCCTGCTACAATAAAATAGCCAGGTTTGCCACAGACTCTCCTAGCAGGACACATAATTGTTCAGCTCTTATACAACTTAATTGGCTTGAACTACCCCAACTCCTTCTCTATAACCAATTGATCTTTGCCCACAAAATTCTTCATCAACCTGGCAAAACTCCCGCTCTCCAAAATCTGATACTTCCACAATCAAATAATAAAACACTCTGCTCTAATAATAGACTACTATTACAAGTAACTAAAGCCAACAAAACAGCTGGTGATTCTCTCTTCTCCAACTTCATATCTAAAAATGGAACACCTTGCCTCACAATATAGTATCCCAATCTTCCTTAACAAAGTTTAAACATATGCTAAAAACTCATCTGGCAGATATTTGGCTACGTTCCTGCTCCAGCCCTCATTAATTCATCCTCAATTTCTAAAGCCTTTAACCCACTCATACCAATTATACTACTAAACTAATTACCTCTGTATTCTAAATTCTGATTGTCAACTACTTGCACTCTCTGCAGTACTATATATTAACATGACTGTGAACTTCCAGTATATAGTAACTCTCAAACCTACAGCTAGTATGTAACACTACAATGGGTCTTGTATCACACTCCCTACATATAAGTCTATGTATGCTATTGGGTCACCTCAGACCATAAATTATCTAACTTATAAATTGCGTTTTTTGTATACTTGGTATCCTGTACCTGTCACTGGCTGTAGCTTCTGTCATATTTTCTGCATCACAATATTTTATATTGTATGTTATATTTTTTGGTTTAATTTGCTTAATTTGGCATTCAAAATGTTTCTTCAAACTGTAATTTGAATTGTATTTGTAACTTGTACTTATATATGGAGCTTTTCTCCCTGGACCTCTGCTGAAAAAGTACCTGCGTCCAGTCAGATTTTCACGGTTAACAAATGTAAAATAAAATAAATAAATAAATAATAAATACTGCTCCAATGTCATGGTATGACAGTAGTTTGATACTTGCACATGCCTACACATCCATTTCATATAGGCATCCCAACCTCTTGACTCCCACATGACCTGTTGATGTCATCTACTATAAGTTCACCGGCACTTCTGTATAAATTAGTTTTATCCTGTGGTGCTTGGGTTAAGTACTGTAGTCTGTAGTCTGTGAACTTAGATAAGTAGGGGTTCTGTTCTCACTGCAGTCAACTTGGTGTGTGTGTGTGTGTGTGTGTGTGTGTGTGTGTGTGTGTGTGTGTGTGTGTGTGTGTGTGTGTCTAGATAGAACAGCAGAAGTGTGTATCCCACAGTTACTGCTGCAGTTCCATGGTATAACAGTATTTTGACACTTGGAACATGCCTACGCATCCATTTCATACAGGCCTCCCAACCTCCTGTCTCTCACATGGCCTGCTGTTATCATCTACTATAAGTTCACCTGCACTTCTGTATACATAAGACTTGTGCTGTTGTGCTTGTGTTAACTACTGTGTTCTGTAGTTTGTGTACTTAAATAGGTAGGGATTCTATTCTCACTGCAGTCAGCTGTGTGTGTGAGCTGTTGCTTGACATTACAGAGAGAATTTTACACCAGCATGTGAGATAATGTCATCTTCTCAGCAGACACTGCAGATGTCATCAACTATAAAGTGTTATCTGACACACTCCACGTTGGACTTGAGCTTTAGTGCTTATGTAAAGTACTGGGCACTGTACTCTGTGTAATTAGATAGGTAGGGGCTCTATTCTCAAGGTCAACTGTGTGTGTGTGTGTGTGTGTGTGTGTGTGTGTGTGTGTGTGTGTGTGTGTGTGTGTGTGAGAGAGAGAGAGAGAGAGAGAGAGAGAGAGAGAGAGAGCCAGAGAGCCAGAGAGAGAGTTGCCTGACATTATAAAGAGCAGTTTACACCAGCATGTGGGACACTGTTATCTTCTCCTCAGCAGACACTGCTGATGTCATTAGATATAAAGTGTTGTCTGACACACTCCAAGTT
>NC_056733.1:1164645838-1164695838 GCF_019279795.1 Protopterus annectens | reverse complement strand
ATAAAATTCATTACTTGCATGCCCTCTTGGCTGTACATTCCCCAATGTACTGTGCCTTACCGAAACCTGGCTCAAACCTACTACTGATAACGAGGTTATACCTCCAGGTTTTAATATATTAAGACTAGATTGCATCTCTAGGAAGGGGGGGTAGCCATTTTGTATAAATCCACACTAGATGTAACCAAATCTAGTACTCCACATGCCTCACTAACTGATAATGCAGAAATACTTATTACTAAGTTACAAATCAATAAAGACAAATTTATAAACATTGTGCGCATCTATATTCCTCCAGGTAACAACACAAATATCCTGGAGGGCATCCTCCAATGGTTGTCCATAAACTGCCCCCAAGAAACCATTGTTCTTGGGGACTTTAATATGAACTGGAACACTGTTCCTCAGACTTCCCTACCACCCACATAAATTTGCATAGCTTTACCCAGGTCATATCTTTCCTCACTAGAATCAGTAAGCCTAACAACAAAGAAAGTATTCGAGACTGGATTCTAGTAAACAACCACCCCATATGTATAAAGCAGGCACTCAATCTGAGGACATAAACAATCACTTCCTCACCTATATACTCAGGCAAAAAAATGACATTCCTCAACTATCCACCTTCAAAACTATAAGGAGCAATAAGAACTTTAATCAAACTAAATTCCAAGATGAACTTAACTCATGTGACTGGACTGACTTAAAACTGCTTCCACTAGATGAAGCAGTTTCATACTTTAAGTTTCTTGCTATCCTAGATAACCACGCTCCCAAACGTACTATCAGAACCAATAATAAAGTAGCACCGTGGCTGTCAAAAGATCCCAGACAAAAAAATCGTATACAGAAATAAAGGTATGCCTCCTGGAGAACCACTAAATCCCCAAAAGACCACCTTATATATAAACAACTAACGAATGATAGAAAGAAGTCTATTATGCTAGACAAAAAAAATTACTGTCATCTGCAACAGAAACACCAAAATCATCTGCAAAAATGTTGGTCTAGCATAAATAAACTTCTCCACCCAGGACAATCGTCTATCCCCTACCCCCTTGACTACCCTTCAAAAACATCCAAAAATTGTTGCTAACACATTTAACACTTTTACAGAAACCATTCAATCCCTTGCCAACAAACTAGCTCCCAATAGCCTAAGTCCTAGCGATCCCACACCCAATAATCATATCCTCTTCAACATTCAGCCAGTACCAACATCATTTATTAGGTCACTAGTCAAGAAATTGAAACTTACCACCCTTTCAACAGACCTACAACCCACAGAGTATCTCCAAAAAGCTGCTGATGAAATAGCATATCCCATTTCAATACTAATCAATAGATCTATTGTTGAAGCTTATATCCCCTCATCTGGAAAATCTCCTACATTATTCTTTTCCATAAAGGGGGAAATTCCACTGAACTCTCAAATTAGAGGCCTATAGCCATCCTTTCACCCTTGGCTAAAATTATGGAAAAATGTATCCATAAACAACTCCTAGCCTATCTTAATCTGAACAATCTCTTATTCCCCACTCAGCACGGATTTAGACTTTATCATAGTACAACCTCGGACCTTCTTACCTTCTCTCACACAATAAATCAAAACTGTAATAACAACAAGCTCTCCTCTGCCCTCTTCCTAGACCTATCCAAGGTATTTGATATGGTAAACCACCAGTTACTCTTAGGGACACTAAAAACACTCTGCATAGATAACCTAGTAATTAGCTGGTTTCTTTCCTATCTAAGTAGCAGACAAAAAGCTGTACTATGGAAAGATAACTTATCTTCCCTATTACCAATCACCCTTGGAGTCCCACTGGGGTCTATATTAGGCCCACTCCTATTCTCCATCTTCATTAACGATCTGTATAAAGTCATTCCAAATGCAATTTGTATTCAGTATGCAGATGACTTGACCCTAATCTGTGCTGCCACCTCTCCCCCACAGACTTACAGTCTTTATCCCAAAACACCTTCAACAAAGTAGAAAACTGGCTCACTGGTCGCCGTCTACTATTAAACCCAAATAAAACTAAGCTGTTACTCTTCACCCCCACTTGTAAGGTCCCTTTACCATCACTTACCATAAAATCTAACAATGGCACCATAATTTCTCCAGAACTAAGTACTAAACTACTAGGTGTAATAATTGACAATAATCTTAAACATTTGATGCTCATGTCAACAAAACTATTAAAACAGTTAATAAGAAACTAGGCTCTTTAAATAAGATTAAATAATTCCCAACCCTATCAGCTAGGACTGTGATTGCTTGTACACATTTGCTATCAACCCTTCTTTACGCCTCACCTATCTTCACAAATCTAAGCAAATTTGACCTCAATAAACTTGCGAGCTGCTACAATAATATTGCCAGATTTGCCACAGGTTCAGTATACAGAACACATCACTATCTAAACCTTAAATCACTAGGCTTGCTAGAACTACCCTGCCAACTTCAGTTATAACCAATTAATAGTTGTTCACAAAGTTCTCTACTAACAAGATAGCACACCCATACTGAAACATATTATCACCCCCTATGGTAACCTAAAAACACTCCGCTCCTCCAACAGAATGCTAGTACAAACTGTTAAATCCAACAATTCAGCTGGTGAATCACTATTTACCAACGGTGTTGGCAAAACCTGGAACTTACTTCCTGTGGAACTCACTACAGTTCCCTCCTTCACTCAATTCAAAATATCTCTTAAAAAACATCTAAAAATGCATTGGCTATGTCCCTGTACAAACCCTAACTAATCCCTCCTCAAATGTTGTTGTTGTGTCTTTCGGCTTTTCCCGGTTAGGGGTCGCCACAGTGGAACTCCGGTCCGCTAATGATTGGCAGTAAATTTTTACATGCCGTGTTGCCAGCTCTGAAGCACAACCTTCAACGAAGGTACGCCCATTTATGCATGTCTCCACACAGAAGACGCTTTAGCTGAGAATTGAACAGGACAATGTCTTACTGTGAGGTGACAATGCTACCGCAGCACCACCACCTCTCCTCACATAGTATCTATAAATGAAAACCTTGCTACATGTAGAAACTTTCATTGTTATTACTCTGACACATTAACTGATTTAGAAGATTGATTACATGTCTCTTACCTACTGGAATGTACTAAGGAAAGGATGATAATTTGCACAACCATGTACTACTAAAAATGTATGCATTATCCCTTAAAAGTTAATAATTTCTAAATATTTCCTGTATGTATTCCAGAAAATCTTGAATATGCTTTTATCTATTCTTGTACAAATGTCCATTTTGCAATAGTTCACCGTATGTATCCATGTAAGTATGTCTGTAGCTTTTCTCACCGGGCCTCTGCTGAAAATGGACCTACATCCAGTCGGACTTTCCTGGTTAACAAATTCGGTAGACCAAAATTTCACTTACTCGAAATTCAATTGATGGAAAGGCCAATGACCGCACAACACCAACATCCTGGAACATCGACTTTCCACTCCAGCTAAGTAACCACTTGGCCACCCTGTTGAACTTTGCCCTTTCCTCCACGGTAGTGCGATCTCAGAGTTGGTATATTTAGTTAGGAAGGGGATGTGGGAGCAGCCCCCCCCCCACATAGGTGTTTTTTTTTCCTTCAGTTTTACTTTTTTTGGAATGGCCAAGTGGTTACTTACCTGGAGTGGAAAATTGGTGTTCCAGGCCATCGGTGTTGTGTGGTCATTGGCCTTTTTATTTTGGTGATATGAATTTTGGGTAAGTGAAATTTTGGTATTCCAAAGTAGAGCCACACACACACACACACACACACACACACACACACACACACACACACACACACACACACACACACACACACACACACACACACACACACACACACACACACACACACACACACACACACACACACACACACACACACACACACACACACACACACACACACACACACACACACACACACACACACACACACACACACACACACACACACACACACACACACACACACACACACACACACACACACACACACACACACACACCCCCTAATGGTTAAGGTGTTTGCCTTACAAGCACAAGATGCAGGGTTTGAGTCTCACAATGGATAATTGGCTAGGCTTAAAAATGGCTCACAAGGGCAGTTAGCTTAGTACCAACCTATATATATATATCCTTTTTTTTTCTCAATCTTAATTAAAAACATGCTTTCAGTTAAACACCCAGGAGTTTTGAAATTTACCTATGACAGTGAACATTTTCCACTGATACAGACAGGAAGCCTGAGAGAATTTAAAGTGATACTTTCTCATTTTTTTCCTGTTTTAACTTATTCCATCCACTGGAGGTCTGGAAGTTCGCACTCTGACTTCCAATAGTTCCACTCTGAGTTTTTCGACAAAATGAAGTTATGTCCCCACAGTTCAAGCAAATGTTCATATCTCTGGATTCATAATGGTTACTAAAGAATAATAAATGGCAAACTGTTTAGCACAATCTTATTTTTACAGTGGTAGTATTCACTAGATTCTAGGGCTTAAACTGGATTTTATAAGTCACAGTGAACACAGTAAATTTTAATTTTGTAAGCAACTTACAATATGTCAATAACCACTCAAGCTGCACACAGGCCACCAGCAGTAATTTGCTCATCCAGTTGAGGGCTTTCATCTGAGGCTATGGCATCTGGCTGTAGAAATATTTAGAGAATATGAACATGATTGCAACATAAAGAGTATACGCACAGCAATTAATGTCTCTTTAGATGCACTAGACAGATGACAACTATCAGTGCAGTTATATGGCCAATCATGTAAGGCTTAAGATAAAATCTTTCAGTAAATTGTATGAGGAATGATTTTGGAATTATTACTGTAATTATGAAAAGGTAATATCAGATACCTAGAATCATCATAGTGTGTAACTTGAGAAACACCTTGAGGCATCACTAAGCTTTAATTAAGTTATTATTTTTTTTTATTTAATAAGCAGGTTAAGTATAACTACATACTTTTTGTGTGGGACTACATGGTTATATAAACTTACGTTGGATTTTTTTCTCCTTTTAATCTTTTTGGACCTTCCATATATACCCATAAGACCTACCATATTTAGATGATACATTAATATTTCTGCTCTCATATAGCTTAATATAGAGAGGAAAGAAAACAAGGGTTTATCTCATAGAGCCTTTAAAAATACATAGCTAAATGCATCACTTGCTTATTGAGGCGTGATATTGTATGTTCTCTTAAACTATGTTACACATTTTTAATTTATATACTAAGGAAACGTTTGCAGCCCTACATTTATTTGCTATACTCCTGATGTACAGTGTGTGTTAGGGAATTCTTTCCTAATCTGCTGAAGTGAAATTAATTTTAGATAATGCAGTCAAGCTATATACTTCAAAGCAGGTGCTATCAAGCAGCTTCACCTCATTTTGGCTTAAGAGTAATATATCACTTATTAGTTGAATTACTTAAATAACGTAGTTAAGGTGGTCACTTTTATAAGGAATGATAATTATTTTTCAAGTGACTGCTAAGGCTAAACCCACATTTGCCAATAATCTATTCTGGTGATTTGGTCACAGTGACTAATGCTGCCAAAACTGGGCATGGATATTTGCCAGTAACAAGTGGGGTGAGAACCTGACCTAATTCGACCTAAACCAGGTACCCATGCTAATGGTGGGAGAAGTCTATGTGGTTCTATTGGCCAGGATGTGCCCATTATGAAACTCAGCAGCCGTAGGTCAATATACTACTGACAGACCAGTGTCCAGTTGCCCAGCATGAGATACCTGGAATAGCTCTGATAAGTGAAAGCTGGACATAAAATAAATCAACCTGCCAAACATGACCTATGGATTACTACCTGGATTATAAATAAATTCACTGAGATGATGCAGCTTGGAAGTGGGTGACATGGTAGTAAGGAAAAGCTGGACATGTGTATCCAGCAGACCAGATAGAAGAGCGGTGCAGCATAGCCACTTGGCTTGGGATCCACAGCCTACTACTATACAGAAGGACAGACTAGAAATGATTTCAGAATTGTGTTGAGGGACAGTCTTCTGAAGACGATGAGTGAAGTTATCAAAATTAGTGACAGACTCATGGCAATCTGATTCCTGTGTAATTATAGGGCACTATTCATAATCTCAGCCTATGCCTCATAACAGGGTTGTAATGGGTAGGAAAAGAGAGAGAGAGAGAGAAATCAGGCAGTTGCTAGATAAAGCAGAACAACAACAGTTGTTATTGATAATTGGGGACCTAAATGCACATATTAGCATAGACAGAACAGGATATGATGACTGCCTGGACCCACATGAGTGGGGGTAACAAGAATAAAGAGAGGCTATTCTAGACTTCTGTCTGGCAAATGGCTTGATGGTGACCAACACATGGATTAGAAAGAGATAGACAGAGAGCGAGAATCAAAAGACCATATACATGATTGCCCAGCCTGCAACTCAGGAAGATTTTTTCGTAATAGTGAAAGGGCAATAGGGTAGAATCAGGGACTGCAAAGTAATCCTCAGAGAAATACTCAGCGCACAACATAAACCATCAGTGGCCACCATCAGCTGCGAGCAGTAGTCAAAGAAGGCTCTAAGGTCAGAGACTAGGCTGAAGACCTGGAAACTGATTGAAGTGAAAGCACAAGAGTTCAATGAAATGCTTGGAGTGATAGTACCTCAGAAAGAAGGGTAAATAGGTGGAGTAGGAGAAGAATGGCAGTGTTTCAAAAGAATGTCTGAAGATTATAGAACAGATATGTGGCTGAGCAAGGTACAGAAATAAGGTACATAAGGAAAGCTGGTGGCGGAATACAGAAGTCTGGGAAGTTATGAAAAAAAATGGAGTACGGGAAAAACTGAGATAGAAAAGATGGATCAAGCTAAGAAGCAATACTGTTTGTCTAACAAAGAGGCTAAGAGAGCAGTCACAATAAAAAACAATGCATCAGAGGCACTCCACCAGCTTATTGAAAGTGACTTGGTAGATGGCATAAAGAAGCTATCATATTGCAAGGCGAATACAGAAGGATAAATAAGACATTCACCAAAGACACTTCCTAAGGGATGCCAGCAGCAACCTGCTCACCACCCCACATGACATCAGGCAGATTTAAGGAGTAATTCCAGCAGCTTCTGAATGAAGAAAACATCACAAAATACTGTACTGCCCAAGACATAACCTATAATGAAAGAAGAAGAAAACCCCAGTCTAGAGGAAGTAAGAACGGCACTAACGAAAATGAAGTCAGGGAAAGCTGCAGGAACACATGGGGTAAAAGGCAGGAACACATGGGGTAAAAGGCAGATATAATCAAGATGGTGGGCGAGTTAGGGAAATATAGCTCCAAAGGGTACTTGTAGCAGTATGGAGAGAAAGGTGTAATACAGATGAGTGGAGAATAAGCATGTTAGTGTCAGTGTACAAGAACAACGATGACATTCACAACTGTGGTGAGCACAGGGGATGTACACTGCATGAAAATGCTGCCGAGGGTGATTGATAAATGAATACACACAGCGGGGTTGGGGGTTGAAATAATGGCTAAGGTGTTTACCTCACAGACAAGAGGTACAGAATTTGATTCTCACCAAGGGAAATTGGCTTGGCTAAAAATGGTCCATTTGGACAGCTAGCCTAATACAAACCTATGAATCTATGAGTAGTATAAAGTGGGAGGTGAACAGTTTAGATTCAGATATTTATGCAGCACAACTGACCTGATGCTTCTCTTGAGATAGTTTAGAAGAAGCTGTAAATTTTTAAAGGCAACGTAATTTTTTCTCTAAGTAAATGGAAATGGATTCCATACACCAATTTCTACTTGCTACTATTGGTCGCATTGGTGGTTTAAAAAAAAAAACGAGCTTATTTGTTCCAAAGCTGAATTCCTTGGTACATACATTTGAAAGAATGTGTGTAGACAAAGCTTATAAAGTATATTATTCCCAAAGGGGAAGGAAGTGCTTTAATAGCAAATACAATCTAACCAAGAGTGAATATCAAGCATTGTGTAATTTGCAGATTAACCCTGAAATTATGATTAGACCAGCTGATAAGGGAGGACAGATTGTTGTCATGGATAAGGATGAATATGACAAAGTTATGATTAATATGTTAAATGACAACAATTTTTATAGTATTATTTCTTTTCATGATGTTTCTAAGATGATTAAGAAAATAGAGGAGGAACTGTTGGAGTTAAAAAGAAGAGAAAAAATAGATGATGAAGTATATAAATATTTTAGTATTACGAAACCCACCATACCTATTATTCAAGGACTACCCAAACTCCATAAAAGTCTGGTGAAACCACCAATGCGACCAATAGTAGCAAGCAGAAATTGGTGTATGGAATCCATTTCCATTTACTTAGAGAAAAATTTAAGTTGCCTTATAGATAAATCTAAGTATATTTTAAAAGATACAAAGCAGTCTGTGAGAGACTTATATAAAGAAACTAATGGAGGAAATTTTTTTTCTGAATATTTATTAGTTGCTTTAGACGTGGTGTCACTTTTTACAGTGATACCAAATGAAGCAGGTATAGACAGCATTACTAGACAGTTAGTAGAAGATTTAAAGTTTGATATCAATAAAGTGGAATTAATCAGGAAATTACTCACTATAGTATTAGAAAATAATGTCTTTTTATTTAGAGATAAAATTTATTGGCAACACAATAGGGTAGCAATGGGAACCTCATGCGCTTATAGTTATGCCAATGCAGTACTATCAGAATGGGAAGTTAAAACTTTAGTTCGTGGCCCATATAAATATAACATTGTGTTTTTTCGCTGATTTGTGGATGACCTCTTCCTTGTTTGGAGGGGGCCACTTGAGTTATTGAGGGAATTCCAGTATTTCATTAATCATACTACCTCCTACCTTAACTTCACCATGAATTGGTCATCTACAGAGGTTAACTTTTTGGATGTCTCGATTTGTAGGGACCATGATCATAAGCTTAGCACTAAAATATATAGAAAAGAATGCTATGTTAATATCTTGCTTAGTCAAGAAAGTATGCACCCTAATTTCATATTTAAAAATGTAGTTCAAAATCCGACATTTAGACTATCACGGCCCAATGTACAAGATGAAGAGTTCATAAGACAAGTAGATAATGTTGAAGAAGAATTTACACAGCGAGGATATGAGACACATTTTGTACAGAGGAACGTAAGGGAGGTAGTTAAACTCAGGGAGGGTAGGGCTAAACCATTTTTTCAGAAAATGTTAATGTTACAATAAGTCAACAAGGGAACAAGAAACACACTTCCCATAAATTAAGGATGTGTTTATGCTATTTCAGGAACATCAGGGCATATACAGATATCTTTAACAGGTATAGGGACATCTTAATGATCGATGAACAAGTCAGCAGACATTTGGACACAAGACCACAATTTACCTTTAAAAATAAGAAATCTCTAAAGAGAAGGCTATGTACTACCAGAGATGATATCAGGATACAAAATATGGGAGGTACCAAAGCTTGTAAAAATTGTCAATACTGCAAATACATCTTAGAAGAGATTGACTTCATGCACCCAGATACGGGTGAGAAGTTTCGGTTTAGGGTATCTACAACATGTGATAGCTCCCATTTAGTTTATCTAGCTGTCTGTCAACTGTGTTGCAAATTTTATGTAGGGAAAATGGATAGGCAACTTAAACTCAGGATTAGGGAGCATTTATATCACATTAGGAAACAAAGTGTGCATAATGCGTTAGCGAAACATGTCAAAGACATGGATATACATCATAATTTTAAGTTCATATAATAGGAAGATGCTTCGAAAATAGGAGGGGAGGTGATATTAGAACAAGAACTGAAACACTTGAGGCGGAGTGGATCATAAGGCTTAGGGCAGATGTGGGACATGGTCTTAATGACCACATCCCTTTAAGACCCATCCTAAAAGCACAACCCCTACGCAGATGAATTTTAAAGTTTTATGAGTTTTAGATATATGTATATGATATGTAGTTTTTGCGTATGATTGCTCTAATATTTTTTTTTATATTTTTGTATGAATTTGTGTGAGCATTTATATTTACATGTATGAGTACTGCATATGCACTTTATTGAAAGGATTATTTCATGAAATGCAGATGTCACTTTAAATTAATTATTACAAGTCAGGTGATATTTTTATTGCTATAAATAGGTGTTTCATGTAATTGCACTTTATTCACCTGAGGAAGCTGAATGTGAAAGCGCTGGTGTTTGTCGGTCTGACTATAATTAAACTGGTTTTTGAACCTGGAGCCTGGTTTCTACAAGTTTTTTTTGCCTTATTGGATTCCTTGGATTCATTCTTTATTATAGTAGAGACCCCTGCTATTCATTGGTTTGTGCTGTAGTTGTTGTTACAATTTTTATTTTTACCAACGAACCCAGGATTATGGCCACCAGTGTGGAAGATATAGAACTGGAATACAATCCCGCTGGTAAGCACGTCTGCACAGACTTTACAGCAGATCACTTTATCTCTAGGGTAAGTGAGAGGGTCTATCCTCTATTAAATAGTGTCCTTGAAGAAGAAAGGACAGACTTACCCAATGTAGACTTTCTAGTGCTTAAAACGGAGATACTGTCACTAGAAAAAAACTTATTTAAGCTTAAGAGATCATAATATGAAAAATTTCATCTTGAAGTTTGTGTATGGGAGAACATTGTCCCCCGAGGGCTCAGAATTTTGAAAATGCCCGCCCAAATTAACTGTGATGTGACTTTACTCACTGAATGGCAGAAGTTAAATTTAACTACAAGTATGAGCTATCTTCGGTTGCTAATAGCATCGGCAACTAGGGAAATTGAGACACTGACTGTAATTATTAAGGATAAATACAATGAACTAAATGAAAGGTATGGAGTGGAATTGATGTTGAAACATTTGAATGAAATTATTGAAAATGCTTCAGTGTATGCCAGGAAATTGATTCAAATTAAATTAAAGAAACTCCAGAGAGATCGTAATGATTTCCTGCATGACAATGTGTTCACTTGGCCACGTGGTACAGCACAGCCTATGAATAACACAGGTTCTACATTGACACGAGAAGGGGGCACAGGAACCAATGATGAGGCGAATGCTGAAGATTCATCGAATCAAGGAGTGGATATGCACCAAAGAGAAGCTAATGGGCGGCCCCAGAATGATGTCACAGCGCCGTTGACGTTGGAGAACACCGTGCACCCTGGAGCCAGACGGAAGACTTTTACAACTATAGCAGAGGTACATAGAGGGGAGAATGAGGTTGATATCATGGTTAATTCTACCATTAATGGAATATCTACTGAGACTTCACCTTTTCCTCTAGCATTCTAACCACCCAGTTTGACTTTTCCACTCCCCACCAGACAGAGATCTATGAGTCAAGGAGGGGGTGTTCAGCACAGCGACTCACAGAGAGGAAGGAGTGCTACCAGGGGGAAGAGGAAGCATGAAGCAGGTGCGGTGAGTCCCTACACTATAAAGAAGGCATTTATGAACATAAAAAGTTAGTTGTTAACATATCGTCACATACGCTCACTGCAAATTAATTCAATGTATTAAATTAGTGACTGTCGTGTATTGCGACTTCAGATTCAGACATTACAGACATTGTTTTTGACATTAAACAATTTACATGCAACTTGATGTTAAAAATCATGTACAGTAATGATGTAAATGTTTTTAATAACACTAATGTGTTTAAAAAAAACGAGCTTATTTGTTCCAAAGCTGAATTCATTGGTACACGCATTTGAAAGGATGTGTATAAACGAAGCTTATAAAGTATATTATTCACAAAGGGGAAGGAAGTGCTTTAATAACAAATACAATCTAACCAAGAGTGAATATCAAGCATTCTGTAATTTGCAGACTAACCCTGAAATTATGATTAGACCAGCTGATAAGGGAGGACAGAGTGTTGTAATGGATAAGGATGAATATGACAAAGTTATGATTAATATGTTAAATGACAGCAATTTTTATAGTATTATTTCTTTTCATGATGTTTCTAAGATGATTAAGAAAACAGAGGAGGAACTGTTTGAGTTAAAAAGAAGAGAAAAAATAGATGATGAACTATATAAATATTTTAGTATTACAAACCCACCATACCTGTTATTCAAGGACTACCCTAACTCCATAAAAGTCTGGTCAAACCACCAATGCGACCAATAGTAGCAAGTAGAAATTGGTGTACAGAATCCATTTCCATTTACTTAGAGAAAAATTTACTTTGCCTTATAGATAAATCTAAGTATATTTTAAAAGATACAGAGCAATTTGTGAGAGAAGTATATAAAGAAACTAATGAGAGGAAATTTTTTTTCTGAATATTTATTAGTTACTTTAGACGTGGTGTCACTTTTTACAGTGATACCAAATGAAGCAGGTATAGACAGCATTACTAGACAGTTAGTAGAAGATTTAAAGTTTGATATCAGTAAAGTGGAATTAATCAGGAAATTACTCCCTATAGTATTAGAAAATAATGTCTTTTTATTTAGAGATTAAATTTATTGGCAACGCAATGGGGTAGCAATGGGAACCTCATGCGCTAATAGTTATGCCAATGCAGTACTATCAGAATGGGAAGTTAAAACTTTAGTTCGTGGCCCATATAAATATAACATTGTGTTTTTTCGCAGATTTGTGGATGACCTCTTCCTTATTTGGAGGGGGCCACTTGAATTATTGAGGGAATTCCAATATTTCATTAATCATACTACCTCCTACCTTAAGTTCACCATGAATTGGTCATCTACAGAGGTTAACTTTTTGGATGTCTCGATTTGTAGGGACCACGGTCATAAGCTTAGCACTAAACTATATAGAAAAGAATGCTATGTTAATAGCTTGCTTAGTCAAGAAAGTATGCACCCTAATTTCATATTCAAAAATGTAGTTCAAAATCAGACATTCAGACTATCACGGCTCAATTTACAAGATGAAGAGTTCATAAGGCAAGTAGATAATGTTGAAGAAGAATTTACACAGTGAGGATATGAGACACATTTTGTACAGAGGAAAGTAAGGGAGGTAGTTAAACCTAGGGAGGGTAGGGCTAAACCATTTTTTTCAGAAAATGTTAATGTTACAACAAGTCAACAGGGGAACAAGAAATATACTTCCCATAAATTAAGGATGTGTTTAAGCTATTTCGGGAACATCAGGGCATATACAGATATCTTTAACAGGTATAGGGACATCTTAATGATCGATGAACAAGTCAGCAGACATTTGGACACAAGACCACAATTTACCTTTAAAAATAAGAAATCTCTAAAGAGAAGGCTATGTACTACCAGAGATGATATCAGGATACAAAATATTGGAGGTACCACATCTTGTAGAAATTGTCAGTACTGCAAATACATCTTAGAAGAGATTGATTTCATGCACCCAGATCCGGGTGAGAAGTTTCAGTTTAGGGTATCTGCAACATGTGACAGCTCCCATTTAGTTTATCTAGCTGTCTGTTAAGTGTGTTGCAAATTTTATGTAGGGAAAACGGATAGGCAACTTAAACTCAGGATTAGGAAGCATTTATATCACATTAGCAAACAAAGTGTGCATAATGCATTAGCGAAGCATGTCAAAGACGCGGATATACATCATCATTTTAAGTTCATGATAATAGGAAGATGTTTCGAAAATAGGAGGGGAGGTGATGTTAGAACAAGAACTGAAACACTTGAAGCGGGGTGGATCATAAGGTTTAGGGCAGATGTGGGACATGGTCTTAATGATCACATCCCTTTAAGACCTATCCTAAAAGCACGACCCCTACGCAGATGAATTTTAAAGTTTTATAAGTTTTAGATATATGTATATGATATGTAGTTTTTGCATATGATTGCTCTGATATATTTTTTTATATTTTTGTATGAATTTGTGCGAGCATTTATATTTACATCTATGAGTACTACACATGCACTTTATTGAAAGGATTATTTCATGAAATGCAGATGTCACTTTAAATTAATTATTACAAGTCAGGTGATATTTTTATTGCTATAAATAGGTGTTTCATGTAATTGCACTTTATTCACCTGAGGAAGCTGATTGTAAAAGCGCTTGTGTGTGTTGGTCTGACTACAATTAATCTAGTTTTTGAACCTGGAGCCTGGTGTCTACAAGTTTTTTTGCCTTATAAGATAACATATAGTTCACTACTCTTCCATATGAGAAAGGCATCTAATAGTAGCAAGCACTGCTTCTGGCTGTTTTTAGAGTGCTGCACCATTTTCTAAATTAGTATCTACGCAAACGTATTAGCTTCTAATGCCTATTTAACAACCACTATGCTGACTTCATATCACATAAGAGATTGGTGATAACTGTTTCGCATATCCTAACAGTAATGCAGACCTGATGTATATGCTTATCAGACTGCACAATATCTTTAGTTTTCTTGGAATCCCTTGAGTCTCACACTTTTATTAGACAAGATTAACCTGGGCATATGTTATGTTAGGATGTTTTTACAGCCCGCATCCGTTAGAGCTATGTCATGTCTGGCAAAATATTTCATCATTAACAAGTAGAGCATTCATCAAGCAATAAGCATTAAAATATTCATGTCTACTATTTTTGAACTTCATAAAAAAACATTTAAATAGCTTCTAAATTTAGAAATGCTTCCCACACTGAAAGCATGCACAAAAAAATGATTTTACTAATCTGTTCTAATCAGCCCTGTCTATTACTGATTTTGCATTAGAAATAATGCTTTTCCAGTTAGCCAGTTGGATTTCCTCCTTGTCTGTTGGATGCTTACTATATGTTGTTTGTATGTTTGCTTGTGTGTATGAGTGTGTGTTGTATGCCCGTGTGTGTGTGTGTGTGTGTGTGTGTGTGTGTGTGTGTGTGTGTTTGTGTAGTAAAGCTGCTCTAACCTCTTCATTTTTCCATAAGACTTTGGGACAGGATCAAGAAACATTATTCGTAGCCACAAGGCGTAGCTGTCACTAACTGTATGGTTGATAGCAATTCATAAAACTAAGGTCACTGACCATAAGCAGTTGGAAAATCAATGCAAGACATTTATGCTGACTTACCTCAGTTGGTGTATGTGTACCCCACCTCCAAAAAAAAGAAAAAAACTGCAATGCTAAACCACAGAGCAGGCAAATCTGTGGCTCAACATTGTAAGCCAAGACATCTGCTATAGCAATGCATTTTGCACACCAGATACACATCAAACAGATAAATCCTTTTACAGATAATACTGCTTGCCAGCCTGCTAGCAGGTACTATCTATAACCTTTAATATAATGACCTTTTCCAATTTTAGCTTTTAAACCTAATATAATTGAAACCCATTATGCCCCAAGAAATTACCTCCAGAAACTACCAACTTAATTCAGTCACAGTTTACAGTTCAAACTATGTTGACTAAACCCGAGCCTAATGTATGGAATTCCATACCTGTAAATGCAAGCTATGCACCTTCCATTGTCACCTTTCAAAATCACATTTTGATTAACAAACACATTTCTACTAGAAGTGATTGTCATAATCCGCCCTTAGCTCTACTGCATTCTCTGAGCATTTACACCCTTACTTTAAGTACTGTTATTACTCTTATTTTAAACACAATGAGTAATCAGTTACTACTAACCTCTGCATAACTATTACTCATATCAATTAAAATGTATACCGTCTGTAATTCACGTCTGTGCTGTGTAACGTCTTCTGCTGATCATTATACTACCTCTGTACATATCTGCAAAAGATTAAACACTTGTAATATATTGTAAATATACCTACCTTTATGTTTTACTTGCAAATGTCTTGTCATGCTAGGCTCAGATCCTGGCTGAAAAGGGTCATGTCTGAGCAGTCTACCTACCCACTTAATTTAGAATAAATAAATAAATAAATAAATAAATAAATAAATAATCTGTATATATTCTGTAAAATGTTCAAATAAACATTTGCATACTTATTTGCCAAGCAGGCTTGAGAGTGAGACCTGCTTCTCCTTAGGCCAGAGTTTATTTGCCAAGGGTAATGGAATTTGTAAACTACCTCATTAATTATTTCTAAGGGCTCCATTTGATGCCTACTTTTTGGGTCAGTGAGATTCACTGAACAAAGGTATTGAGAAATATTTGAATCCCAGTCTTATCTACTTAGCCACAGCCCTGGATGATGCAAGTTTCTTCTTCATGAAAATAACTGACATCAGGTCGTCAGCAAAGGCACCTAATATGCAGTGAATCATGACTTATGTAGATATAATACAAGTACAAAGGATACCATCCATTTGAATGTTAACATCTAGTTTCAAAACCTTGAATGTGGCTTAAAAACAAACTGCCTAGTGTAAAAATGAATCCATAAAAAAACAAGAAACAAGTAGTCATGCCCCCGGATTTACTAATCTTCCGTGCAGGACTAGCTTAGTCCTGCACGGAAGCGGCCGTTTAGGAGCAGGACAGCAGCGCGCCATGCATATTAATGAGATGCGCTGCCTGAGCTCCTAATCTTACATGGAGCGTGTAAGAGTGCAGGGGGTGTGTCTGAGAGCAGAGCTCACAGAATATACATGCCCCCACAATGAAGAACAGCAGAAAGGCCCAAGAAATGAGCGAGACCGCTCATAGGTGTCCGAATATCCCCACCAACATTCCCCATGGTGCACAACAGCAAATAAAAGGAACAAACCTGTATTTATTTTTAAAATCTGATTAAAGCTAACCGTAGATGCGCAGGTGTGCCCATCACTTAGATACGGTTAATACAGCTTAAATAGCTGAAGAGTATAATAAGGAAGATACATGCATATGAAGTAACATAGCAGTAGTGTAGTGGGCAAAGCATTCACCTTATGAGCAGACATTCCCAGTTCGAGTCCCACTGCAGCACATTCCATTTACCATGGCAAAGCACATTATGACCAGTATTTTTGTTGTATAACCCACTAAATAATATATATTTGTGAAATGGAGTACTGCAGTAAATGCACATGTGAGGTGTCAGTGTCATAATGAATAAAGCACTAGTAAGCAGGTTTAAGCACCAATAAGCAGTAGTAAGCATATTTAAGCACTAGTGAGCGAGTTTAAGCCTGTTTGTGCAGAGGTAAGCAATGCACACATAGGTTAAGCAATTTGAAGCTAATTCTCTGTAAGCATATGTAACCGGAGGTTAGCATTGCTTACCCTCAAGCAAACCGGCGCAAACCCACTTACAAATGCTCAAAAGTGCCTTAATCACTCTGTATCCAATGGCCCTTGTTCTGCCCATCAACAAAAAAAAACAGCCTTGCAGGTCTTGAACCCAGAACCCTATACACTATAGTGACAGTAGTTAACCACCAAGCCATCACAGCAGTAGAGATTACTGAGGTATCAGCAAACAAGTCTTCACTATAGTAAAATCAAACTGAACCTGTGAAAGGAATCAGTATACAGACATATGTTCCATAACCCACTACATAACATAAATATGTGAACTGGAGTACAGCAGTAAGCCCAGAAGACAGGTGTAATTGTAATAGAGTGTTGAAGTCACCAATAAAACACAAGGACCCCATACTGTGTACGTACATATGAATCATGGATACCAGGCATACATATAAGATGTAATGAATAATAAATCAATGCCAAAAAGGAAATATAATCGAAAGTCAAATGTAAGCAATGCTAAGCATTGCACAGGCCAGCTAAGTAGGTGTAAGTAATGTGTAGGCCAGCTAACTCAATGAGCCCAGTGTTATATCCCTTTAAACAATGCCAACCTTAGGTAAGCAGGTTTGCCCATAGCTTAGCCTTTTCAAAACCAGCCAATCATGAAAAAGTGCAGAAAATCAGCTCTACTTAAACCCAAGAGGTGGGAATACATCTTATAACTGGTTGTAGCTTCCCTTGCAGGCACTATGTCAGGAAGGGGAAAAGGTGTGCACTTTTGGGCGCATCACTGGTGCATCCAGGAGTCCAGAGTCATGGCAGGACTCCTTGTCAAAGACCATGAACAGAGACTGCTGCAGGGCCAGTACCAGGGCTCCCAATATAAGATGGATGCCTGGGACCATCTCTCCCATGACCTTACCAGTGCCACTGGCATACCCTGAACTGGTGAGCAGGTCAGGCATCACTATGCCGACCTGAAGTGGCATTAGGGGGACCTCTTGGAGCAGTGGATCCAAGAAGCTAGAACGGCAGGAGATGTCCCAGCTGTGTGTAAGTATCACCCCAGTAAGTGTGTAATAGTTTCCAGCTCATATATATCATGGATAGGTATGGCTAAATATTCCTCTTATGTCCTCCACAGATGCAATCAAGTGGGTCATGAAACAGGAGGCCCATGGCAGTCACCTGGAGAGGTTGCAACGTGAGGCAGGTCAGTAAAACTCTTGCATGCACTGTCATAGGAAATAAATGTAAAAGTATTAGTAAATTAATTGCCTTTATAAGTCCTGTATTGTTTAAGGCAAGTACTACATACACCGGAGAATATGGCAGGAAAAGACTCATATAGTATGTATGTGAATAAAAGCATAACAGCCTGACAATAAAGGTCTAACTGCTGGACTGCATGTGTATACTCTGGTATCATATGGTAATGTAGATTTGCATTCACGTAACAGTACTGTTGTAATAAGCACTGTTACCCATACTGTGCACCATAAATAGAATGTGTAGGTATGCCTGTATATGACTGGTGTAATCCCCAGAGGCCATTTAGTACAACTGAGAGACACACAGACAGAAAACAGGGAAAAGGCAGACAACAACACCTGAATAGCATATGCAACTGAGATGTGAACTGTTGTTTTTTTTAGCACATACAGCCATGGTTCGAATCCTGCTAGTGGTAGTAATCTGCATACAGAATCATACCCCACAACTGTACAGATATGTCCAGAATGTCCAGTAGAGTGGCCCATATCTGTTGCCTGTCAACCTGTCCCCCTGGGAAATCAGTGGGATGATCCCAGATGTATAGGCAGCAAACAGTAAATACAACTGATATAAACACATCTATGAGAACAAAGCTGGCACACTAGCAACTCCCCAAAACCTTATGGGACTAAGAATCCAGGTATGACCCATTTACATTCCCATTTTGTCAAGCTGTGACCAGAGTGTGTACAGTGACAGAGTGAGATGTATGTGTATAATACTAATGTGGAATCTGGTACAGTGTGAGGCAACATTCAGGTAGTGCTAACAAACATTTCTCATACAGGTCTGTCAGATACCAACACTGTGCCCAGAAATACAAGAATGATACACTGTACCGGTACTGTCTACATTGGTATTGTATGGCATTATGAGTGATGCAGTTGCTCTGAATAATGAGGTATTACTCATCACTGTCACCCACAATGTCCCACAAAATATAACTGTCTAGGAAATCTGTATAAGAGTGTTGTAATACAAGGTCAGAATGCAAAAGCACAGGAGAATTATAACACAGAAAGCAGATAGGAGATATACAACAATAACTATATAGCACACACAACTATGATGGACAGTGTTTAAGTTGTAGCAGACACAGCCATGGTCTGAATCCAGGGAGTGGAAGTAGGCTGCATGCAGAATCTTACCCCACAACTGTACAGATAAGACCAGAATGTCGAGCATATGGGCCCATATCTGCTGCCTGTCCCCCTGTCCCCTTGGTAGGTCTGTGGGGTGATCCCAGATGTTTAGCCAGCAAACGGGGAATACAAGTGGTTGTCAAACATCTATAAAAACAAACATGTCACTGTAGCAACTCCTGAAACTGTTAGGAGAGTAATAAACCAAGTATGTCCCATCTACACCCCCATGTTGTCAAGCTGTGACCAGAGTGTGTACCGTAACAGAGTGAGATGTATGTGCATAATACTAATGCGTAATCTGGAACTTTGAGTGGCAACATTCAGGTAGTGCTAACAAACATTGCTTTCACAGGTAAGTTGCATACGAAGACTGTGCTGAGAAATAAAAACCATTATACCCTGTACTGGTACTGTTTACTCTGGTATTGGAGGGAATTGTGAATGTTGCAGATTCTCTGAATAATAAAGTATCACTGATCACTGTCACCCACACTATGCTACATAATATAACTGTGTAGGAAAGCATGTATATGTGTGTGTCAAGTCACTAAAGGTTGAAGGGGGCAATAGTCTATTTATGTCCTGGTACACCTGCATGTGGTCAACACATGTCCAGAGTCTGTGCAGAAAGAGTTGCATAGCTATGTACACAACATCAACCCCGAATCTAGCAGTATGTGTAGAAACAGTCAGTTAGTGTTAACAAACATTCCCTCCACAGGTATACCAGGAAAGAGGTGTATACAGTAGGTAAAATCAGTTCGGGTACAATGATGATGACAGCCATATCACTGTCCAAACTAAGGCTGTAGGGTAGTGTAGTAAGACTTGTAAGGTACAGACAACAGCACTGATAAGGAAAGTAATGTCGACTACAGAAATATACTAGTTTTTAATTGACATATTTCTTCCCCCCCCACCATATCTCCAACAATAAACAACATACCAACCCCAACCAGTATGTAATGACACCAATGTTCTGATAATGTCCAATCGTTTGATAAATATTTTAATTGTTCCCATGTATGTGCTATATTGAATTATTCCAACATTGGTGGCATGGTGCCATCAATGTATCTGCATGCTGTTCTTATTACCGCTGTGGTCCCATATATGCATGTGTTCTGTTTGCTATGCAACTGTTCCGTATCTGGTGTCTGAGTTAATGGGAATATCTATGCATGCTGTTATACCTAACCCTGGAATGTGTTGACTATTACTAACCCACATGTTTGTGTCTTTTGGCTTTTCCCATGGGGTTAGGGGTCACCACAGCGGAACTCCGGTCTGCTAATGATTGGTAGTGGATTTTTACATACCGGGTTACCAGCCCTGATGCACAACCTTCAACGAAGGCACGGCCCATTCACGTATGCCTCCACACAGAAGATGCTCTAGCTGAGAATCAAATGGGACAACATCTTGCTATGAGGCGACAATGCTACCGCAGCACCACCACTAACCCACATATGATGATAAAATCTGAACACTATAGCACATTTGGGAAGGCCAGTCTCAGCGGACCCACCTTTTCCACCTCCACTGGCCGTGGCACCGGGCACCAGCATGTCTGGGACCCAATCCAGGACCTCCCTGTCCATTAGTCCTGCACCACCTTCGGGTGGAACCACCTCAGGGGATGGGGCTCCCCCTCGGGAGTGGGCACGGACAGGAACCTGTCACCCATCACCAGATCCAGGTTGTGGTGCATAGAGAGCTCAACTTGCAGCTTGGTAATCTGCTACTCCAGCTCAAGGGCCATATGTTGCGACTAAAGGGTCAGGCTGGATCTGCGACTCAGCCCCCAGCACAGCCACCTTCGGGGCTGTGAAGGTGCAGTGGTGACTGCCCATGGGTGGGGACCTCAGTCACACTGTTTCTACTAGGGGGATCATGGGCTTCCGATTTCCCAACACCCCTCCCCATCAAGGTGTTTACCCCCCACATGTGTCACATACCACCCCTGTATGCATCTTGCTTGTCTTGTCTGTTAACCTACCCAACCTACCTCACCAACTATACCTATCCCCCCCAACATCCCACTCTCACCTGAAAAACAAAAGAAAAAAAGGGCAATCTGTTCCCCCCAAAAAATCTCGCCCCATACATAGCTGTCCATTTTTCACACATGTCCACTGGACGCATGTAATTAGGTCTAATTGGCATCACAACTTATTATTGTTGTCCTCACCCCTCTCCCAGGGGTTTGTGTGTCCAAATCTACCTCCAAATTCAGTGTATATGCACAGCTGTTGCTGTAGAAGAAATTGGAAGCTATGGACCTTCCCCACACCCTTCCTGCACATCCCTAGCTATTTTCCCTACTGTCTTTCTCTCTTTATGCCCCTTTTTCATCACTTTCCTATCAACCCTTTTTCTTTTCTTGTAAATAAATTAGCACGGGGGTAAGCGGGAGTAAGCACTTTTAAGCAGCAATAAGCGGGTTTAAGTCTGTTTGCACAGGGGTAAGCAATGCCTACACAGGTTAAGCAATTTAGAAGCTGAGTATAAGAAACAGTAACTGGAAGTTAGCAGTGCTTACCTCCATGAAAACCCACGTAAACCCACTTACAACTGCTCAAAAGTGACAATCACTCTGTATCCAACTGCCCAGAAACAAAATAAATAGCTTCTGCAAGGCTCGAACCCAGGACCCTGCACACCATAGCCAAATTGATTTACGCCTAAGCCATGTCAGACATGCATAACCCTGATGTTTATACAAACATATCATCCAGCCCAGTCATTCAACATTACAGGGAATATATTCCAACATGTAGATGTATGTGTGTGTGTGTGTGTGTGTGTGTGTGTGTGTGTGTGTGTGTGTGTGTGTGTGTGTGTGTGTGTATTAATATCTAAACAGATAAAACATATCTATATATGTAGATATATATAAATATAAACATATATACATACAGATCCATACATCTATAGATATATATGTCTACATCTATATGTATATATATATATATATATATATATATATATATATATGCAGCAAGTTATATATATGTAAGCAGATATATATATATATATATATATAAATATATATATATATATATATATATATAGAGCTTCAAAACTGTCTTATGATCTCACAACTTACTATTGCCCACAAGATACTTTACCATCCTGAAAACACCCCAATACTATCACAACTGTTAGTCCCTTATAACAATCTTACCTCCCTTCGATCTTCTTCTAAACTTATGACCAAATCTGTAAAATCCCACAACTTAGCTGGTGACTCTCTGTTTACTAATACTGTAGGTAGGACATGGAATCTGCTACCCACAGATATCACTCTAACCTCCTCCTTACCACTCTTTAAACAAAAAATCAAGCAGTACTTCCAAAACCACTGGCTTTGTTCCTGCAGGACTCCTGACTAACCTTCCGCATTTCTCCTACTTAACCTTAACTTTTTTCATTAATTAATACCTATACTTACTATTTCTTTTGTCTTGCCCTACTCCCCCTACTCAACCTTAACTTCATTCATTGATTAATATCTTTACTTACTTTTTCTTGTGTCTTGCCCTGTTGTTCTCCTCTAATGCTCTGACTCACTCCTACTTTCTCTCCACCACCCTCTCTACCATCTCCCTAACTCGTCACTTCACTTGACTACTGTTTTCTCACTCTTTCCCTCTCTTGTATTTCTACATTAATTCCTTCACATCTCCTGATTTACATCTTTCTCTTTGACAATTTTCTAAAACTAATAGCTAATCTTTAGCTTTTTAATGTCCACTTCTAATGACCTAATACAATTTTTACAATTTTGCTTCTACTTCCTAGTAAAACATTCATAAGTGCCCTAGGTTTTTTTTTTGTTGTACTTATTACTAAATGTATATTCTTAGTATGCTTAAATTTTGTGTGGAGCTTTTCTCCCCGGGCCTCTACTGAAAATGGACATGTATCCAGCTAGACTAGCCCGGTTAACAAATGGAAAATAAAAAAAAAAATAAAATAAAATAAATATATATATATATATATATATATATATATATATATATATATATATATATATATATTTAGGTATATAAGGACATACATCTGTAGATAATGGGAACACAACAAAAACATATATGTCCACATATACTGTTAATGAGGTTGAGAGGCCCCAGTCAACATATGTTTTGTATGAATAGGTATACCCCTCCCACAGCCAAACATGTCTGCCCTGCTGACATGACATGGGCACAAGATTTTTACAGTACTCCATCCCACCTGTATGATGCCAGGCTGGTATCAGTAACATATCATGCAGTACAGACTGGCTCCCATAGGGATTGTACAATGTTGAAGCTATCAACATCCCTAGGATACATATACACAGACACATATATGCGGATACAGATATACATTTATATATATATATATATATATATATATATATATATATATATATATATACATATATATAGATATATATATATGTAGCTACACATACACACGCAGAGATATGTATAGTAAGATACATATGTAGAAGGTGCACACAATATGGAACAGCCACTATGCCTACAGTTACCACTTTAACAACTGGACACTGTATGATCCACCCATACCAATGACAATCATTGCCTGCAACATATACCCACAGAGAGGTCAAAGGATATAACACCACACACAGGTATGCATAAATGGAGAAGCTTTATTTGTGTACTATTTAAGATGTATATGTCACATAGCTGTTTAGACACTGACATCCATATAAACAAAATAATGCAACTGTAAAACAGTTATTCTAATACAGTAGTCCGGAAAGGTTTACAAATGTTGCTGTCCAGGCTGAGGCCTTCAAGTAGTACAATAGTAATGACAGACTGGGCCACAGGACACCAAACAATCAACAGTAGGTAATGCAGATGTATAGTTCAGCAGCCTCTATCTACACTCTGTACACAGTCCCTAGGGGGTAAAGAACTCAGTTGACACAACGGGATGTAACTGTTACATAACAAGGCATAACTGGCACCATCACAGGGACACTGATAGACAGAACAGTCTGTATGTTAGGAGGTGGTAGGCCTGCATTTACCCAAGGTGGATTGTATGGTAATGTACATCCAGATACCTTAAGGCAGCATAGACATGCTGTGTGTGGGTGGTCTCATCTGCTTTTATCACATGCCCCATTGGCTAATGACAGACATCCTAAGGACATCATAGGACAGTACCACTGCTAGCACATAATGCTCCTGTGGACTACAGCAGAGATATTGGCCAATACATGTGCACAGTCTGACACACTCTGGACATTCCAGAGGTATACACAGAACCCCTTAGTGCAAGACATGTGGACCAAACCTGACAATGTGGATGTTAACAGCCATGTAGATGGGTATAACACGTAACTACTGGTACACATTTGCCCCCATAGATTATGCATTCACACACCCCTGTCTGTCCTGACACATGATAACCACTGGTACGGAGGTGCCATGGCCACATACTAGCCACTAGATATTGACCTAAATCTGTACAGCATCCCACTGCTCTGTCTGACATACATGACTGTTATGGTGGACCAGCAGCAGTACATCTGGCAAGTATCTGGACATGACATCTCACTGGGTAAGTACACTAAGATGCTGGGCATGTAACAATGCACTGTGCAGGTTACAGGCAGACAGGCTCAACACTGGCCTACACTTCCTATGAGGAATGCACATGTGCCAGCATGTATAGCAGGCTCTACAGGCATGTCACAGCAAAGAGTATGATACACCTGTGTGAAAGTGCATAACTGCAACCAATGTGAACACAGCCACAGCAACATATGGTAAGCTAATATTACCGTATATGGACTATCTGTGCAACACCATCCTCATATGTGCCACTCACACACTAACCCTACATATACTGGGCCTCTCCACAGTGTTGTCCGAAGCCTTTCTGTGGTATGGGACATGTGTGTATGGCCCTACAAATGTATAAGCTGATAGGGTAACATAAAGTGGAGCAGCATGTAACATCAGTTAGAACAGTTAGACCACGAACAATGACTGACATCTACCATAGTCTGTACACAGGCCAATGTATATATGAACAATACACACAATGTTGACAATCACAATGAGTACACAGACCTCAATACTGTACACACAGCCACAGAATGTCCAGGTTATGTCATAAATCCTAACCCCTACTACACATAACGTGTAGCAGTCTATCTCACTGGCTTGTTATCAGATATGATGATACTAATTATGGTGTACAGCACATATATGCACCTCTTACTTCATGACATATATACAAAGGCTGACAGAGTTGTGACTGGAGGCACATACACAGGGCCAATATTGACATGTTGCTGTGATACCCTCATACATTTACTGTTGTAACAGGGTTTGTTGCTACATATGTCCTATGAGGGATATGAAGTCAGGAACTCTCACGGCTGTCACCATCTACAGACTGCAAACTTCACACTACCTTCTGCAGTTCACAGACAGGTGCTCTGTGGTTAACGCATGAAATAAAAGGCACCACACTCTGCCCAGTCTGCAGAAGACCCTACAGATGGGGGTTTCCTCATAAACATAGCACTGGCATGGCAGGTATTAAACATGTAGGACAGCCATATATACACACACACCACGTTAAACCAACAGTACTCCAAATGTAGTATAGCAGCACTCACAGTCTGTAGTCAGGTCAGGCACATCACCCTCCTCTGTGTTGCCCTTTTTCCACAGTGTATGTTGTTAGGGGTAGATCCCCAATCCATTTGAGATGCTGTTTGCCAAACAATGGATCAAGTACCTGCTCACAGTGAATGTAAAGGCCCAACACCAACATGATGTTTCTAGATATTGGAGTGTGTTTCCATGCAATTGGCTATGGGAATGTTACCACAGCTGTTCCACATTCAATCAGCTAGAGGAGGGTTGCAATTCATTCAGAGGCCATCAGCTGATCCTGAGCAACATTTAAAATACACATGCTGCTGCCTAGGCACAGCAGGTGTAAGTCTCCACATCCACAAGAGAGGGAGTGAGAGAAGCAGACAGAGGCAAAGAATAGTCAGGGAGAAGTGGGAGAGTAAAGCATAAGCATGTTTGTGTCATACACCTACCAGTACAGGGTATCACACCCCTGATGGCTATGTAGTGCTATCACATGTCTAGGCAGTTATTGGGTGCACCACATAGGTTACATGTAAAGGAGCCCTCAAAACGTATATGTGATGGTGAGTGACATTTGCAACAGGGATATGGGAGCTATATGATAGGTGTAGTACACGTGCCTGTCTGCATGAACAGGTGCCAGTGTCAACACAGCCACACTCTCACAGGGATGCACACACATTGACACACTTGGCAGGGCCAGGAATACAAATCATCACTACTGAGATTAACACAACACATTGCAGTGCAGGTATCACATGCACCACAGGGCTCATACAGAGGTTATATGGGAAAAGGGTATGTGGAGGTGTCTGACATCAGACAGCATGCTTCAGTATGCCGATGGGGGTTGTAGTGAGTGCAAATGTGGTCATACGCATCATACAACACACACACAGACACAGGGTGCCAGTACTGACATGCATGGTGCATTGCTGCATGGGTGTGTCATGGTCGACTGTGCCAGATGGCTATACAAGGCTAGATGATGGGTATACCTTGGCATCAGGCCACATGACAATGGTCTTCATTGTGGCTCAGGGGTGCAGTGTCTGGATCTGACCACACAGGTGGGTATTGTATTCACCATCCAGTCACCTGGGTGACTATTGCATGTGCCACGTATGTGTTCCTTAGTCCATGACATGGACGGTATCTGTGATATGCACACCTTCCACATGCATGTATAATGACATGTGGAACTGTACCTGTAGTGTCTGGCCTATATTGTGTACACAGATTATCATCAGATGTGCCAGTCCTGGTCTCAAGTGGCAGGAACTGTTAATGGATGGCAGGTTGACCCAGCACCTACATTGATAGCATGATACCAGTATTTCCTGGTGCCAGTAGCAGCTGTCCATACAGGGTGTGTTTTCAGGCATGGTATGTTCTTTGTGGGTCACATTTGAAGGCACCACAGGTGTTACAGGTGTCCAGTGGGGAACATGGGGAAGGTGCACTGTTGGCATGTATGTGCCTGTTGGACTGATTGTCAGAGTGCCATGCCCTCTGTAGCCCACTGCAATTACACCATGGTTACTATCAGTGGGCAATATGCAGAGTACTATCAACATAGAGGCTGTTGCCTAGGCAAGTGTGTGTGTGTGTGTGTGTGTATGAGACATGGGTTGAGAGTGTTATTTGGGTAATACTAGGGTCACTCACTTTGTTCACCTTGCCTTGATGTCAAATTTAGGGGTATGGATATGCATCCCAGCCTTTCAGCTATTTCACATCTGTTATCCCTGGACGGTGGACATTGTGATATATACTAGGGCCACCATAAAAGAAATTTACAAAATCCGCCCCCATTGACTCCAGTTGTTACACACTCACAACCACCTTCACACAGGATACAAATTACAAACACAGACACACATACCTGTCATGTCTGGAATTAGAACTCCTACCTAACTAGTTTATTACACTACCACACTACACAGTTTTAGGATGAGCCATGGAGATTACTGGAGTACTCTTTCCCCAAAGGTGTATTTCACAGTGAATGACATCACCAGGATTATCAAAGTATGGTATTTGAAGTGTAGTGAGTATGACTAGCCTAAAATGCATTGCTCCCTACACAGACATAGAAACACACACAAAACATCCACAACTGCCATGTGTGGGAATAGAATGCATACCAGAGTTCTATATCACACTACAGCATGAAGCAGTTATAGGATGTACCACAGGTATAACTGGAGTACTCCTTCCCCAAGGTGTATTTCACAGTGAATGACATCAGCAGGATTGCCAAAGTAGGGCATTTGAAGTGTAGTGAGTGTGACTAGCCTAAAAATCACTGCTCTCTACACAGACAGATAGACAGACACACACAGTTGCCAAGTCTAGGATTAGAACTCCTACCTATTTTACCACACTACAGCAGTACACTGTTATAGGACTCACCACAGAGATTACTGGGCTACAGTCTTTCCAAAGGTGTATTTCAAGGTGGATGACATCAACAGCCTTGCCAAAGTAGGGTATTTGAATTGTAGGGAGTGTGACTAGCCTAAAAAGCATTGCTTTCTACACAGAGACAGACACACACAGTTGCCAAGTCTGGGATTAGAACTCCTACCAAACTATTTTATCACACTACAGCAGTACACAGTTATAGGACACGCCACAGAGATTACTGGGCTACAACCTTCCCAAAGGTGTATTTCAAGGTGGATGACATCAGCAACCTTGCCAAAGTTGGGCATTTGAATTGCAGGGAGTGTGACTAGCCAAAAAAGCATTGCTCTCTATACAGACAGACACACTCACACACACACACACACACACACACACACACACACACACACACACACACACACACGCACACACGCACACACACGCACTCACACATGCCAAGTCTGAGATTAGAACTCCTACCTCACTATTTTATCACACTACAGCAGTTATAGGGTGCACCACAGAGATTACCAGGCTACAACCTTCCCAAAGCTGTATTTCACAGTGGATGACTTCAGCAGGTTTGTCATAGTAGGGCTATGGGGAGACCAGTGTGTGTGTGCATGGGCCATAACCCATTCATCTAGGGGTTGACACACCACATGCAGGAACACGCAGGGCCATATTCCACAGGTACATGTAAACAGCTGCTAGATGACTACTTCCTTATACAGTCATGTTGCACAGCTAGCACTTGCACCACATAGTCGGTACTGCTGAAAGATACCATTGGCTAGTATCTACAGTGAGTGACATCTGAACCTCATGTGGTTGTAACCATTTGGCTGTGTGCTGAGTGGGACAGGCATGGATGGCTCCTTGTCACAGTCACTCTCTTCCACACATCTATGTACGTCTATCGGCTTATTATAGTCTGTTGCCCTTGGATATATGTCTGTATTCCTATCCACTGTGTGTGCAAAGCATGAGTGGTGCATACTGAGGCATGTCTGCACTAACATCTGCAACTGCCAGATATGTCTGGTCCACTGTTGCTTGCAGACATGGGCTTCATGTGTGTAAGTGTGTGAGCATGCCCAGTATGCCCTTCTGTATTGCATGTGTGGATCGATTCCAGGTAGTTTGTACTCTAGTGTAGACCTTTGTTTTGTACACCTACAGGTAGCAAACTGTTTCTGCAGGGTATCCATTGATCATTTGGCAATATGGGGATAAAGTGTACAGGGGATAGTGTGTACTGTAGGTGATTGTGTCTGTGCTGCTTCAGCTACATGGTACTGCTGTTAGCAGAGATATTCAGACATTTGTACTATTATACACTGTGAAGTTTTCTGTCCTCATGTACTGTCAGGTGGACATTCCTGCTCACAGTGATGTCTTGGGGGACAAGGGTAACTACAGCTGTGTGTGGTATTGTGGGAAGACACCTACATATTCATGGCAGGTTATGCCATCCTGGAGGGGGTGCTGCAGACACGTGCTGCTGGGTCTGTGTATCCAGTTCAGTATCTTGGTACCATGCTGGCAGGGGATCCCATACAAGTACATCCATTAACATCACAGTATAGCCTTATATTGCTATGGCAATACCTCACAGCTGCACAGATTTGCACAAGTTACCCAGAGGCAGGGGCCATGAGTCAGGACATTACCCCTATTGTAGTGTACGGGCAGGTATGTACGCACCCATTTATGTGTTTGCAGCCAGGGATAGTGTGTGTACACAGCTTTGTGTCAGACCTTGCACATTCCATGCTGCCCATGCTCCCACCCCCCTCAGTTATTCTCTCCTCTTCCTTACATTATGCATACACTCTGTGATACTTTCCCTATGGTTATCACCCCATCACGGCTGTATTTTGCTGTTGGTTGACAGCTCATGCAGTGGGACATGGTGGACATGTTACTGTGGTTTGTCCACATGGCCTTTCATATGGCATATGTGGAGTATGTTGTGTTGTTAATTGGGTGTCCATGACATAACATGCATTGGCAGTACGTGTGAGACACAGGCCCTTGGCAGAGACCTGTGGGCCATTAGCTGTTGATGCGGGCCAGATGTGGCAGGCTGTTGCATTCTGTCTGTCTTACAGTCTCAGACCTCCATACAGTATATTCCCCTTGGGTGACAGGGTAGGTGTGGTAAGTGTTCATGCCACTACCTTCTATCAGCCTTGATTGGTGGTGTGGATGCTGGCAGGGTGCTACCTACAGCTGGTGACACACCTGCATGGGACACCTGCACTGCATGCTGCCTTCTTTCACTATTGCCATATACAGCTGGGGTCATATTGTACCCTTTCCCCACAGCAGGGGTACAACCAGAGAGGTACATGTGGGTGGTGTTCGCGTGAGCTGGTTGCATGTGTGTTATGGACACTACTTGCATCTGACACACAGATATGCATTGGGCATTCCAGTTATGCTTGCATGTGCAGGTACATCAGCTGTTTCCCAATATGTCAGTCCTACCTCCTTCTTGATCTGCTAGTGTTTGGCCAAACAACACCAGTATCTCCTACTACAGGACCAGATAATGTGAAGTATACCTGTTTGTACTATTTCAAGGGTGCGTCCATTTTACAGTGACACAATATATACTATATGTCTGGGGTACTTTCCCCTGTGTACTGCTTGTATATCTAGCCCAACAGCCATGCCATCTCAGTCTTTCAGATGGTGACACATATTACCACCATACATTTGCAATGGCTTACTGCTAGCTTGTGTTATACTGGTGGGTATTGTGTTTGTCACTGCAGCTGTGAGGACTTGTCCCTGTCATCAGCGGTAGTGGGCAATGGCCCCCAGGTCTTGCCTCAACATGCATACATACCGAACAGACTCACACAATATGAAACACACACCAACCTAACACACACATACCTGCATATTGTGCAGATACTACAACCTATCTTGCTACCTTGGCCACCTCTGTGCATCTGTGCTCCACTGGTATTATACCTACACATACATGTTCCTACATTTCTACATAGGGTTGTGGGGGGGGGCACACTTGATTGTTACGGCGTGTGTACATCGGATTGGGGGGGGGCACACCAGACTATTACTACATATATACGTACGGTTGGGGGTGCATACCTGACTGTTTCTACATTTCTACACAGGATTGGGGGGGCACACCTGACTGTTTCTAGATTTCTACACAGGATTGGGGGGGGGCACATCTGACTGTTTCTACATTTCTACACAGGATGAGGGGGGCACACTTGACTGTTACTACATTTCTACACAGGATTGGGTGGGGCACACCTGACTGTTACTACATTTCTACACAGGATTGGGGGGTCATGCTGACTGTTATTACATTTCTACGTAGGATGGGGGCATACTGTACTGGTATGTCAGGTACTTCATTTCATTCTGTATTCTAACCTATCATGCTGACTAGAGGCATATCAGTGTACTACAGGTCTTAGCTTTGATTGATCTACATATTAGTTTCTGACTTCCTACCCTCCAGAACTAAGATTCCACTGCCTGACCTGCTGTAGTCTGTCTGTGTAGGCCTGGGGGGGGGGGGTTACCCATAGGCATCATTCAGAGGCCATAGCACAGCCTTTGTTTGTGTTTGTCTACACCTGTCCTGCTGGCTGTGACTGAGCCTCCCTGACTGGCATGTGTGAGTCATGTACCTTGTGGGTGTCCCAGTACTGAGGGTGGTGCTGCAGGGCTGCCTATGTTGGATGCACATACTACACTCCCTACACATGGTTGAGCACAAGTAATGTCATGTTTGGCATCCATTTTACTGTATGTGAGAGTCAGAGAGGTGTTATTCCCTGGGTCCCTCCTGTGTCAGTGTATGTGCTATGCATTGCCTCTTTG
Source organism: Protopterus annectens (assembly GCF_019279795.1). NCBI lineage: Eukaryota > Metazoa > Chordata > Ceratodontiformes > Protopteridae > Protopterus > Protopterus annectens. The sequence goes on along the minus strand of NC_056733.1, from coordinate 1,164,663,346 downwards.
CCAAGGCCAGAGCATACTGGGCATGCCTTTTTCTGCCTACTGGGACAGGCTCAGGTTGTTCTTCCTCTGTGTCACTCTGTGCCTGTGCAGGCCTTGGCAATGGTGGGGGGCTGTGTGGCCCTGCCCCATACTGTTCCTGCTGCAGCTGTATCCACAGGATCATATTGTGTAGCATGGCACATACAATGACAGTTTGGGTACATGTTCATAGGTTCATAGGTTCATAGGTTTATACTAGGCTATCTGCCCCAAGGCATTTATAAGCCTAGCCAATTTTGGCTTACGCCACCCCTTATATGAAAAAATACTGTACCCATTAGTTTGTTGTGCCTCTGTCCAGCAGTGACACAGAGATGATTCCCGGGGTAAACCTATGATCTCCCATCCACAGGTCAAGATTTCTCTTGAACAGAGCCAGCGAGGTGCTCTGCCTCACATGGACTGGGACTCTATTCCACAGCATAGGGAATCTCTGAGTGATAAATCTATCCCTCCAGCACGTCCTATTTATATCCGTGCTAAGATTTAAGTCGCTTGCTCTAGTGGTTTTGGTGGATTTGGATTTTTTGAGGTGGAGCATGTCCATTAATTCCGGGTTGGACATGGCCTTGTATGTCAGGCACATGTCACCTCTGAGCAGACGGTATGCGACTGAATAGAGCTGGAGTTTCTTCAATCTGGCAGCATATGACAGATTTTGGAGTCCCTTTATCCTTTTGGTGAGAAACTTTTGGGGTCTCTCCAATTGCTGCAGATATCGGGCGAGATACATCCCGAATGGGGCATTGTACTCGATCATTGGTCTGATAAGTGAAGAGTACAGGGGAACAATGACCTCACTAGATCTGGATGTGAATCCCTTCATGATCAGGTGGGCAATGTAGAAGGTCTTTCTAACCACTTTAGCAACGTGAGTGTCAAAAGAAAGGCCACTGTCAACCTGGGTCCCCAGGTCCCTGATAACCTCTTCTGTGCTTAGTGGATTGCCACCTATATGGTAGCTTGGGGTTACCTTGTCTTTCCCAAGGGTATGACTATACATTTTTGGCGTTTAACTTCAGGCCATGGCTCTGGCACCAGCTATCTGTTTCCGTGAGTCCCTTCTGAAGGATATCTGTGTCCGATGCACTTTCCACTATGGCGCCCAGTTTGCAGTTGTCTGCAAACTTTGTCAGCCAAAGTCCTCCCATGTTGGCCTGTACTTCTGAGAAGTAGATGCCGAACAATAGGGGCCAAGGACCGAGCCCTGTGGGACACCACTTGTGACCGGCTTGGAGTCTGACATAGCGCCAGCAACTCTAACCCTGTGGGTTCTGTCCTTAAGCCAGTTTGCAACCCATCTTGTGACATATGGGTTTACATTTAAGCTGGTAAGTTTTTCTACAATACCCGAGTGGGGTATTGTGTCGAAGCCTTTGCAAGGTCAAGGTAGGCTGTATGGACTGCCTTTCCTCATCAATGGCCTTGGTGACTGTTTCAAGAAGTCGACCAAGTTCAAAAGGCATGATCTTCCCTTGACGGCCAAACTGGGTCGGGTCCAATGTCTGCAAGTCCCCTATATCTTTGTTTATGAGCTCCATTATGATCCTCTCCATAGCTTTGCAGACTAGACTTGTTAAGCTTATGGGGCGGTAATTACCAGGGTCCGTGAGGCACCGCCTTTGTGGAGTGGGACCACAGTTGCCGTACGCCACTCCTTGGGCACGTATCCTGTGGTAAGGCTGAGATTAAACAGCTGCCTTATGTGCGGGTTTAATTCATCATTTAGCTCGTGTAGCACACAGCCAGGACACCATCCGGTCCCATTGATGCTGTGTTTTTAGCTTTAGAGAGAGCAGCTTTCACCTGCGCATTTGAGATGTTTGGGAGGCAACACCGCTGGGATAGTTATCTCTCCTTTAGGGGAGAGGGGTGAAGTTTGCACTGAACCTGCCTGCCAGTATGTTGGCAATGTCTGTGGGTTCAGTGATTTTTGTATCATTTTGGACTAATTCTGAGCATATCTGGGAGTTTCCACCCAGGTTCCTAACATAGCTGAAAAAGGCCTTATGATTGTCCTTTGAATCCATGGCAATTTTTCTCTCAAAATTGGCCTTAGTTGATTTTATGAGTGCTCGTATTTTTTTACTAATAATGATCAGGGGTGACTTCCCTTTTATGGATTTTGTTCTATCATGTAATAGCTTTCTCCTCTTATTGTAAAGTTTGTTAATGGCTGGGGTCCACCAGACTGGACGCTTGCCCTTTGTGGAAAGAGTCTTTGTTTTATTTGGGATTGCCTGATCCATGCAGTCCTGGAGGTGTTCATAGAAGGCATTTGTAAGGGCTTCCGCAGCTTGGGTTGTGGTTTCCACTGTCTCAGGGGCCTTGAAGGATACCACACCAGTCTTGAGTAGTGTGAAGTTTGCTTTAGAGAAGTTCTTCACTGTGGTCTTTTTGTTTGGGGTGGGGGCGGGATGTGGATTTCCAGTGAGATTAGTTTATGATCAGATCTCACCAATGAGGGATATACTTCCGGTGTGGAGCATTTTGTCCCCATGTTTGTGATAATGAGATCTAGTATATTTTCTCCTCTCGTGGGAACAGTGACTAGCTGTTCCATGGCATTTGAATTTATGAACTCCAGGAACCGTTGGGCTAGAAAGTTAGGGCTTGAGTAATGTTCCCAGTCTATATTTGGGTAGTTGAAGTCACCAAATATGATGGTGTTTGGAGATACATTTATACCCTCCAGTGTCTTCAGGAAGGCTGTGTGGGGTTCCTGAGTTTGAGAGGGTGGCCTGTAGCATGCTACAATTTGTAGAGCAGTTTTGCCTATGGTTAGTTGCACCTGGATGGTTTCCGATGCTTCGTGCGTTGCCACCAACCTGGAGGTGTGGGTATCCTTTATGAATATGGATACACCCCCTCCTTTTGTGGTTTGGTCCGGGTTTTGGGGCCAGAACGCATGATATGAGGTAAAACCTGATAGTGCCGGGGTGCTCTCAGGAGCCTTGAACCAGGTTTCAGTTACAGCACAGACATCGATGTTCTCCATACTGAGAAGGGCCTTGAGTGCGTGCATTTTGAGATTTAGACTTCTGGCATTGAGCAGCATTACCCTCAGTTTCTTCCCATTTTTGTTTTCTAGGGTGGTAGGTTTAGAATTTGAGCCTTGCCTAAAAGGCACTATGGGGTGGCAAGAGCCTTAGCCAATATCCGAATCCCAGGGTGACAGGTGCAAGCCGTCCCTTCGAAGCAGCGTGGCTTGTCAAGCATGTCATCCCAGGCAGACAGACACTGGATCCCCTTTGAATGACACCAGACATTAAGCCAATTGTTAAAGCTGATCATCTTGTCTCTATATTGTGGCATCATTCTTGGTGAAGGAAGGATACTGCTCAGGGTTAGGGTCATACCTGCCTGGGCTACATAATCAGAGAGCTCCTCTATGTCTCTTTTCATGTAGTCCAGGGAGGTGCGTCTCAGGTCGTTCACACCAGCATGGACAATGACTGTGTCATATTTGTACTTGCCGTGGAGTGACCCAAGTGCTTGTGTTATGTGGCGGATTCTAGAGCCCGATAGGCAGCTTACTGTGACCCTCCTTGTTCAGCCTGGTGAGTGGGACGTCAGTGTGTCTGACTATGGAGTCACCTATGACAAGTATGTTTGGTGTTGTATTTGGCTTTAAGGGCTGTGACTGCTTTGCACTCTGCTTTTGTGGTTTATGTGTTGCTTGTGGGGTGTCTTGAGGTAGCAGTTGTTTGGGTGTCTGCTTTGGAGGCCTCTGCTGTTTAGGTAAATTTTTACTCAGAGCCTCCGAGTATGTCTTTGTGTGTTTATGTGTTTGATTCAGTGGTGTGGTAGCATTATGTGAGGCTGGTTTTGTGGTGTGTGTAGTTGCCTTCTCCTCCTGTCTGGTCTTGCCAGTCCTGAGTTGAGAGAGCTCAGCCTCCAGTTTGGCTAAATAGCTGCATCTCTTGCAAGTATTTGTGTTATGTGGGAGGAGGAGAGGATTGTCTGTGTACATGAGGCAGTTATAACATTGCCTCAAGATTTCCAGATTCACCAGCTGGACGGGAGAGGAGATTGACAACTGACCTTTGGACATGCTAGAATAATATTGGGAATTCCTTAATAATTGAAAACAAGGGCCAGTGGGGAGAGAGGGTGTAGTGCTTTTAATTTTTAGTGCTGACTTATATAATTGCTTTAGTGAGCAAGTGCCAGGTAACTTGAGTGCAATGTGTTACAAGTAACTAAATGCAAAAATGACAAACAGTAACTTTCTTTCAAGTGAAACAAGGAAATAAGTGCAGTAAGCAATGCAGATATCACTAGTGATCCACAGAAGCTGAGAAGCGTATTAGGTGGAATTAGCTTCCAGGGAAATAACAAGCAAACAAACAACAAGCATATAAACAAAGCTAGATTCAGCAGGCCTGGATCTAGTCTATGCTAGAGCAAACAAGGTGTACCAATTTCAGTAAGATACAGTTCAAATATTCAGGCACTATAAACCTTTAACCAGAAATTCCCAGCTCGGAAGGGCAGAGTCCAGCCTCTTCTCCCACAAGAGTGCAGACCACGAACCTTCTTAATGTAAAATAACTGGCCTGAAGCCCAAGTGCCTAAACCAGAACTAATACACTTGGACACTGGGCTCTCAATCAGAAGTTCCCAACTTAGAAGGATGAAAGCTACCTGTCCTGCCACCACAGTGCTTGCCACAAACCTTCCTAATGTAAAACAATTGGTCTGAAGCCCAAGTGCTTAATCCAAAAGACTTAGAATGATAGCTACACTTTAATCAAGTTACAACCAAGCAGTAATAAATACAATTGAATACTTTAGAGAATGTCTGGATTAGTGCTCAAGTTACACAAACAACGCTAGATCCAGCAGGCCCGAATCCAGTCTATGCCACAGCAAACAAGGTGCACCAACTTCAGTAAGAAGCAGTTCAGATATGCATGCACTATAAGCCTTTAACCAGAAATTCCCAGCTTAGAAGGGCAGAGTCCAGCCTCTCCTCCCACAAGAGTGCAGACCACGAACCCTCTTAATGTAAAATAACTGGCCTGAAAGCCCAAGTGCTTAAACCAGAATTAATACACTTTTAGAATAACAGACACTGAGCCCTCAATCAGCAGTTCCCAACCTAGAAGGATGTAAGCTACCTGTTCTGCCACAACAGTGCAGACCACAAACCCTCTCAGTGCAAAACAAACTGGTCCGAAGCCCAAGTGTTTAAACCAAAAGGTTTAGAATGAGTTACACCAAGCAGTAATAAATACAATTGAGTATTTTTAAGATGATGCAAAAGTAAAATGAAGTAGGTAGAAACACAAGTACAGTAAAAGCAGATGAATTTTTTTTTTTTTTTTTTCTGAACAAGTGCTGAGATCAAAGAAACAGATTTGAGAGCTGAAACTAGAAAACTGGCTAGTTATAAGAAAAAAAAAACAAGCTAGAAGGCTTCCCTCAAACACAAAAGGGCTTGGGGGCTCAGAAGCCTACAAATAGTCTATACCACTTAACAGGAAAGGCAGGAAATGAGCTTAATTTTTTTTTGTCTGATTCCCAGATGCTCTCTTTGTACACAGTAGGAGTGCCTGAAATCAGAATATGATATCACTGCACTCAGTTGAGTGAGCAAATGAGATGAGCCCAGAGGCAGGCTGAGGGGCGGGCAGTTTCAAGGCCACAAAGATTAACACCAAAACAAAACCAGGGAGGGTGGGTGGCAATAACTGAAGAGCAGAAAGACTGCCAGTTCAGTTAATATTCCTTCAACACAGTCTAAATCAAATTAAATATGTAGCTGGTGAGTACTGCAAGGCTCCACCGGATGTGTCCAGGCACCGGAACCGTGACTTGAGCATCCCAAACAAATGCTCTATTATATTTCGTGTCTATGCATGTGCCTCATTATGGAGTTCTTGTTTGGGTGTGTGTGCATTTCTGATGGGTGTTATCAGCCATGGCTCCAGTGAGTATCCAGCATCCCCCACTAGGTGACTGTGAGGAATGTCCACACTGGCAAATCTCTGGTACAGCTGCGTCAGATGCCAGATGTGGGAATTGTGATAGCTTCCAGGCATTCATTATTATTCCGTGGGTGTCGCATATAACCGCAGTTGATGAAGGGGAAGCCCTTGTGGTTGATGTAGGCCCTACCCTGCTCACCGGGTGTTGCTTTGATGCATATGTGCATGCAGTCTATAGCACCCACTACCTCAGGGTATTCTGCTATTTGGTGGAACAGTTGCATATTGCTGGCCAACACCTCATGGGTGTTGGGAAATATACGTGCTCACCGGCATGTGCTGACATGACATCCAGGAACTGCTGGCGTACCCTGGATGCTGATGCCTGTGAGATCCCCATCATATCCCCAGTTGGCCTTTGGTAGGTACCTATAGCTAGTATTCATAGGCCTACACATACCTTGGTATCCACTAGGATGGGTTCCCCTCTGTTGGTTGTGTGTGTCAGGCGTGGCCAACACAGCTCAACGATTTGCTGTAGGAGGTCCTTGTCCACCCTATAGTGCTCCACTATCTCCAGCTCATGTAGCCCCTGGTAGGTTACCCTGGGTCTGTACACTCTTCTCCTTCTCCTCACTGTGGGTTGGTCGACAGCATTCACATCCTTACCACCCTCAGCCTCTTCCACAAGTTGTTGTATGATGGCTATTGCAACCCCTATCATTCTGTTGTTTTGTCTGTTAAAACTTCCCCGCTTGTATACACTGGTGGTATAGAGTATGGGAAAAACAGAGTGGAAGGTGTTTGTATAGTTTATAGCAGTGTTCTGGGCTGGGCTGGTCTGCTGCCTGTGTAATTGGCTGATTCTGATTCATTTCACCTGCCAGCTATGCTAGTTCTCCTAGATTACCTTCCTACTACTGTTTTCCCTTCCCATTGCCTTCCTGTTTAAGCCCAGAGGTGCACCGTGCAAACACAGTGCTCAAATGTGCACAGAGCTGCTATTTCCTTGTTTACCTTTTTTTTTTCTTTCAAACCCGGTGTGTGGCGTGCGCACCCGCTTAGGCAATGTAAAGAGTGCTAAGCAGACTCAGACACACCCCCTTGCCTAACTGTACTTAGCTAGGAGAAAACCTGAGCCACAAGGCTCCAATCCGCTTACAGTATGCCTGACAACCCCCCCCCCCCATGATGTCAGCTAACTCCTAAGCTTGCACCAAGCTATTCCTGCTCTTACACTGTTGGGAGCTGGCTAGCATGCTGGGGAAATCTGGAATTCACTATCATTCCCCTCATTTGCATAGGATTGCCTTCTAATGCATAGTTACATGTCTCACACTGAGCCTCCCCCCTTAGCAACCACTACTCACTGGCCATGTTGACTTTTTCCTGCCATTGACTTTAATGGCAGAATAGTGATTTTTTTTTTGCTTATTTTAGGTTTCTTTTCCTATTTTACCCCCGATCCTGTTTGCGCACCGCTGCCCTATGCTTAAACAGCCGAGATCGGCAAAAAATAAATAAAAGTTGATTTTGTATTTTTTAAGCTGTTTTCATTGCCAATAGCCTTATACTTGGCCATTGGCATGCTTCCTGAATGATATGCACCCTTTATTTGGAGCTGTCACGGCTCCAATTTAGAATTTGCAGAAATGTACTCAGTTACTAACTGAGTACATTTCTGCAGAGTACTGCGGTGGTGGTGCTGCGGTAGCATTGTCGCCTCACAGTATGACGTTGCCCTGTTCGATTCTCAGCTAAAGCGTCTTCTGTGCGGAGACATGCATGAATGGGCGTACCTTCGTTGAAGGTTGTGCGTCAGAGCTGGCAACTCGGTATGTAAAAATCTACTGCCAATCATTAGCGGACCGAAGTTCCGCTGTGGCGACCCCTAACTGGGAAAAGCTGAAAGATACAACAACACTAGTCCTGCACAGCCAGTTTCCAGCTTACTGGATCACAAATTCACCTCATTTGCATGGATTTCTCCTGCAACTGGGGTAATTTGCATACAGGTGTCAAGTCCGTGCAGGACTAGTGCAGGAGTGCTCCTGCACTCCCCTGCAGGCTATTCCTGGATTGCACGGCAGACATATTGCCTGCTAGAGCTCCTGCACTAATCCTGCACACCCTGCAAGGCTTGCAGAATCTGGGGGATGGTCTTCTGTTTGTCTGATTAAGGTTTAATTCTGCTTTCAATACTTTTTCCAAAATATAAATTGTTAGTAGTGATTTTAAGTACTATGAACAACTGAAAGCAGATAAAACAATTATTAATCACAGAGTAGACCAATAGTCCCCATTCCTTGATTCTTCCCCTCTATGTTCCCTAGTTAGTTTAACATTTTTTCTATGAATACTATTAGCTGCAAAAAGGTAAACAAGATCTACATGACTGGCTCAGATAATACCTGATATAGAATTTCCATCACCTAATCTATCACTAATACAAGGTTAGCCCATATCCTATTACTAGTTTTATAGTGCTATGTTTATGAGGCAGTCTTGTATCTACCTTCATTCCACTTGTATCACCTGCATGTTATTGATATTTTTCAGCATATTTTAGATCACAGCAAGTGTTTGTCTTTACTAGGCCAAGTTATGACTTTTTTTCTTTCTTTTATAATGACTGCTGATTAAAATGTTGCTGAGAGGATACTATTTGTTTACCTCACTATGCTTGCTTTGAAAACATCAGTATCAAGATTCAGCTGTACAAAATGTTTTGTCTAAAACCGGATGAAACATCAATGTTTTCATTGATTACTTAAAATCAGTTCAGAACTTCTGTGTATATATAAATTGTAATTTGCTCCTCAAACACCGCAGTAAACTAGACATAGATTTCAGACTATACTGAGTGATTTTCTAGGATTATTACTCTGTATTTCCTTGATGAAAATAGCTGCCTGTATTAAGAAAAATCTGTGTCAGGACTTGTATTCTGAACCCATCACAACCAATCTTTTACCTGGTGTATTTTTCATTATTATGTGAGACTATGTATGTTGTCCGCATATGTCATTTGGCAGAGGTTTTACACCGGATGCCCTTCCTGATGTAACCCTCCCCATTTATCCGGGCTTGGGACCGGCACAAAGAAATGCACTAGCTTGTGCATCTCCAGTGGCTGGGTTAAAGAATAAGTTTATTAATTTATTAATGTTAATTAATTAACTAATTAATTAGTTTATTAATTTATTAATGGGTTTAAGAATAAGGGTGATGTGAAGAGCTGTAGTAACTACTGAGGGATAAAACTGATCAGTCACAGCTTGAAGTTATGGGAAAGAGCAGTGGAAGCTAGGTTAAGAAGGGAGGTGATTATTAGTGATCAGCAGTATGGTTTCATGCCGGGAAAGAGCACTACAGATGTGATGTTTGCTCTGAGAATGTTGAAGGAGTTGTGGTATTGTATGAGGAAGTCAGGAGTGGCAGAGAAATATGTAAGAGTAGTACAGAATATGTACGAGGGTAGTGTGACAATGGTGAGGTCTGTGGTGGGATTGATGGATGTGTTTAATGTGGAGGTGGGATTACATCAAGGATCAGCTCTAAGCCCTTTCTTATTTGTAATGGTGATGGACAGGTTGACAGACGAGATCAAACAGGAGGCCCCATGGACTATGATGTTTGCAGATGACATTGTGATCTGCAGTGAGAGTAGGGACCAGGCTGAGGAGACCCTGAAGAGGTGGAGGTATGCTCTACAGGGGAGAGGAATGAAAGTCAGCAGGACTAAGACAGAATATATGTGTGTGAATGAGAGGGAGGATAGAGGAATGGTGAGGATGCAGAGAGTAGAGTTGGTGAAGGTGGATGAGTTTAAGTAGTTGGGATCAACAGTTCAGAGTAATGGTGATTGTGGAAGAGAGGTGAAGAAGAGAGTACAGGCAGGGTGGAATGGGTGGAGAAGTGTCAGGAGTGATTTGTGATAGACGGTACTAGCAAGAGGGTAGTGAGACCAGCTATGTTATATGAGTTGGAGACGGTGGCATTGACAAAAAGGCAAGAGTCAGAGCTGGAAGTGGCAGAGTTAAAGATGTTAAGATTTGCACTGGGTGTGACGAGGATTGACAGGATTAGGAATCAGTATATTAGAGGATCAGCTCAGGTTGGATAATTTGGAGACAAAGCCAGAGAGATGATATTGCGTTGGTTTGGACATGTGCCGAGGAGGGATGCTGGGTATATTGGGAAAAGGATGGAGCTGCCAGGTAAGAGGAAAAGAGGAAGGCCTAAGATTAGGTTTATGGATGTGGTGAGAGAGGATATGCAGGTGGTTGGTGTGACAAAGCAAGATGCAGAGGACAGGAAAAAATGGAAACAGATGATCCACTGTGGCGACCCCTAATGGAAACAGCCGAAAGAGAAGAAGAAGAAGAAGATGTGAGACTATGTATGGTTATGTAATACTACAATATACTTAATTTGTTTGATGGCAGAAGAGGACTATAAGCACTTTTAGTCTACTTTTTAGAGGTACTCAAAATTCTACTACCCCTCCAACCTTATATTTCCCTCTCACTCCTTCTTCACTTATTCCAGACCCTCCAAAGTGTGGTAGTAGTTTCTCTGTCTACCATCCATGTGATAGTACATTCCATGAGATCACAACCCTCTCGATGAAGAAGTATTTGGGCAGATTCAGGGGGCAGTCCCCCCCCCCCACAGTCTGCTGTCTGTACCTCCCACCACCTCTGTTCTTTTTTCCCCTAAGAAAATATTATATTAGGGAAAAGATGCTGGATGTGTGTCACAGTCTGATAGAATGACAACAGCCATGAGATATGTGTAAGGGGGGGGTGACATAACAAGGTTGAGCAGCAATATTAGTAGGCTAAAGAGAAACAGTTGATCTCCTTCTTCCAGTTATAAGGTGATGTGATGATGCTTCTCTTATAATGCAAGCTCGGGTAGCAAAGAACAATATTTACTTCTCTTAAAAGATCTATTGTTAATGGCCACTCCACGGCTTTTCTATTTTAGTGTAGAATGTGGTAATGACAATACATAGGCCTCTAAATATTGGCAGGAAAACCAGCAGTTTTGAGAACCTACATTTGATTTATTAAATCAGTAGCCATATCTCCAGATATTTAATATTTCTAATGTCTTGCTGGAGATGGACCCCATTTCCATGTCAGGGCATAATTAAGTACGTGGAAATTAGTTTCCTAATATAGGGTTAGACTTGGCACATGAAGTCACTGTCTGAGAAATTGATAATTATGGATATAGACAATAGGCAAGAGAGGGCTGGAATTTATTGGAGAATGGGAAGAGGCCAATAATTTATTTGGACTGCAAGTTAGAGATTGTCTTTGCTATCAAGGATTGATATCAGAGTATAGGCAAAAAGAAGGAAATGAGGGGTAAACAAAAGACCGGCACTAGTAGAGTTTTTAGTAGAATCTAGAGCAGAAGTTGCCATTAAAACAGGAATAGTTAGTAGAGCATATAAAATATTGCATGATAACTATAAGAATCAATCAGAGGAGGTTAGAAAGGATTGGGATTGGAAAAGCAATTCACAAAGAAACAATGGTATGATATATGTATGTCTCCCAAATATGCAACAAAATCTAGAAGATTTAGGATTTTTGCTTGGAAATGTTTACATAAATATTTTTATACTTCAAGTAGCCTCCACAGAATTTTCCTCAGGTAGACAGAAAATGTTGACGGTGTGATGGGGAAGAAAGAGATACTTGGCAACATATTTTCTGGGAGTGCGGTGGTTTGGTGGATTTTAAGGATTCCCTATGGGATGCACTGTCGGAGATGCTGGGTGGGTGGATTGGTGTGACAAGGGAGATGATTTTTCTGAGCTATGATGCAGAATCAGAATTGCCTAGACATGGTAAGGCCTTGCTGTGTCTAATAATGGTGGCTGCCAAAAAGCAATTACTAGAAAATGGAAATCAAAATCTAAACCAACTATACCGGAAGTAGTGAATATAGTAACAGAGATAAAACAACTGGAACTGAGATCTTTACAAAAGGGTAGGGGCAAACTAGACAGGAAAAAAATGGGAATTTTGGGAACAATACATACAGGGGAGGAATGAGGTTTAAAAGAAAGCAGGACTTAAATGAGCTATGTAATGTTTGACTGAAAATGATTAGGTAGATTATAAGTGATGTATAATGTTTGCAACTAGGTATTGTTTGTGATGCAAAATGCTTGCAACTGGGACTGTGTCGGTGTGTTTTGTTTTCATTTATATAAATGTATGACTGCTTATGTTATAAGTAATGGTTTAATAAAGATATTCCTTGTTTAAAAAAAGAGTCAGGAACTGAATAATTTATGTAATGTTGCTTAGGTTATATGATATATGATATATAGCAATACATGTGAAGTACAAAGTGTGCAGCAAAAAAGCTAAATTCTTATGATTGCAGTGAGTATTTGTATCCCTAATAATTTCATAATAATTCCTAAGTAATGACTCAAAGGAATCAGATTTATATCTGATACTATTAGCATTTAGTGCGTCACTTGTAAGCCCGATATGATTATTAAAGAAAGCAAGGCTAGGAATGAGACCATTGCTCCTTGAAAGTAAAAGAGAGGAAAACATTAAAAAAAATAGTAAATAAATACATAACTACATGCATACATTATGGAATGCAGGACCGTAGAGTAACATAAGGCTTGCTTTTATCCCCTTAATCAGTGCTGGTAAAACTATATGTGCCTCTCAATGTTCATGATTTTGCAGAATCCCCTTAATTTTGCATTACATTTTGCACTGTCCATTTCAAAATGTTTTATTTTCTGGTAAATCACCAATAATTAGAATTTCTCACTTGTATTGTTCAAAAAATGTATGCAGATGCAAAACTTGTTCTCTTAACATTGTAAGTTGATAATAGCAATATTTAAAAATTGGCCATGATTTTGAAACTGTCATCTGATTTCCAGCAAAAGTAAATGTACAAATGCAAAAACAAATGTTGTTCTGTGTAGGATTTTATGCTAATATTTCATAATGTGCAACCTGTTTTTTATTATATAACACTCCTACAGAAATCAAATTGTATTAACCTTTGTCTTGATTGTATTACCCATTGGATGATTCTAAAACCCCATTTCTACTGTTACGAAACTGATTTTTTTCTCTGTAAATTATTTATCATTTGTCTTAACTCTGGTGGAGATTTTTCTCCCTAGACCTTTGCTGAAAATAGGCCTGAGTGCCCAGTCAGACCATACCAGTAAATAAAAGACAATAAATAAATAATTTCTGCCTATTGATACGAAGCAGTATTCAAATGCATAAGGTAGAGAATAAGTACTTTCATTAATGCTGTGTATTTACCCACAGTTAATAAGATGACATATGCCTTAGAACATCTGAATATTTATTTATTTTCATATTTATTTATTTGCAATTTGCCTATCTGTAAAACTGATGATGTGTTTTTGGTTTGGAGGGGGAGTATTGAACTTCTTAATTCATTTTTTGATTATGTGAATAATGTTAGTTCTTCTTGAAATTTACCTTTGAATATAATAAGTACCATAAACTCTCAGTTAACTGTACCTCAAGCAACCAGCAAAAAAAATCGAAGAAATACAGTACAATTTTCATGTGCCCCCCCGCCCTGCAGAAACGTACCTTACATTTTTAGAGTTTTAGAGTATTAAAAAGGAAGACAGGAATAAATTCCCTCTCTCCCCAACCTTAGAATAAGTCAAACCAAAGCAATAGTATAGGGTAAAGTATTAGTCAGGTCTATTTTAATAGTAAGTCTCAAGTAACCAGAAACTACAGTTATCTGGCATCTACCAATCCCCATGGGTCTCAGTTAACTGAGAGTTTACTGTATCCGTTTTTTGATGTGACAGTTTTCAAAGAAGGAGGTAAACTGCTTACCAAAATACATAAAAAGAAGTCTAAAACGATGTGCATTTAGATTATACAAGTATGCATTCCTGAAAAACTAAAGCTAACATAGTGAAAGGACAATAAATGAGAGCAAATAGGTTCACGAAGAAAGGTGAAGACTTTGTATCAGAAGGTGTTAGTTTATGCAATAAATTTGTCAGCCGATGTTATCCTGCACAATTAGTAAGGGACAAGTTTATTGAAGTTTGGGACTTGAGAAAAGATAGCGACAGGCTTATTGAGAAGCCCAAAGAAGTAAATTACTGTTTGTCTATGCAAGTAACGAATAGTGTAGATGCTAAGGCCATTAACAGAATAATAACCAACAACTGGAAGATATTAAAAAGTAACTCTGAATTAGCCAAGGTTGTAGGTGACTCCCCAGTTTTTGTACAAAAAAGAGGAAGACGTTTTAAGAATTATTTTCAGTCTAAACTAAATATGCCTAAAAGGATTACTAAACCTAGCATGTACAAATGCCACAATTGCAATTTGTGCAATTATTTATATAGAGACGTAGAGGAGGTAGTAGTAAATGGTATGAAAGTCAATATCAAAGGGAGATTCACATGCAAATCTAAGTTCATTGCATGCCATTTTTCGTAGGGTGCACCACAAGGGAATCATACAAGAGAATTTACGAGCATAAATATGCTATTCAGGCAGGGAATGATAACAATGCACTTAGTAAGCATTATAAGTTAGGAAAATGTAAGGTAGATTTTAAATTCGTTGTCTTAGACCAAAGAGAAAGATATGATTATAAATGTAACGCTGGAGATGAGCTTGGGTGGAGTGAGTGTTTGTGGCAAGTGAGAGTCAATGCTTGTTTCCCACCAACTTTGAATAACAAAGAAGATTTTGTAGCTTACCTAAAGAACAAAGGGTTAAAAGACTAAGCAATTAATTTGGCAGTTGCTTGTGTGATTTTATATTATTTAAGATATGGTTTGTGTTATTTTATTCAGTCTGAAGAAGTCTCATGTTGGAGATGAAAGTGCTTACTGAGTATGGATTTTTATTGAATTTTGTGGAATAAAAGTAGTTTGTTTTTTAAGCTGTTCTTTTTCATAATTTTGTTTCTGTTACAGCTTTTTGCTGTTTTTTGGCACAAATTCTGAATATGTATTTATTTGCAATCTGCCTGTCTGTAATACTATATTTCTTTTTCTATCTTGATTCTCTGGGTATTGATAAACTATATATTTAATTTTATTGCATATTAAATTCATTCTACTTAAATGTTTTTACATAAATAAATAAAACTTAGATGACAAATTCTGCAAGGTAAGTGCTAAATAGTGAGTGGGGTCATACGGGAGTGTGGAAAGTAGGAGCGGTCTGAAACAAAATGTTGTCACAAGGCTGTATAGCTGGCAGCTGTTCATGGTCTTGGGGTGGTTGGGCAGGTTCTTTGTTGAAGCCAGATGCTCTATATTAAACAAACGGATGTTTCCATTAATTAACTTACTCCCAGTAAAATGAAACACAGACTCATTCCACACAGCCATACAACACACCCTTTCTGTGTTTTTTGTGAGTAACTGTCTGTCTGGCAGGATGTACTACCCTGACACTACTTAATGGGTGACTGAGTGATAGTACAGCACAATGCCATGGGCTAAATTTCAGTCAGATTCTCTCAGTACAGCATAATACATCACAAATTTCTTATTGGGGACAATGCCATACATTGCCTGTATCCCAGGTCAGTACAGTCTTAAAGCAGTCCTATATTATTGCTTACTCAGTAAGAAGAAACAAAGGTGAGTGATGCAGTCCCACTGTATGGAACGGTAGTTTCCCCAAAACCAGTCCTACGGGAATTCAAAGCACTTTAGCAAAATATCAAGTGAGATGTACAAAACGAACTATTAAAATCTTTCTAATGTATGCCAAATGCTAGCCTGTTATTATCAAACATATATTAAAAGAGAGCAAAACAGTAAATTACTGACCATACCCATTCACAACTTTAAAATTATAAGAAGACTCTTCAAGTATTAAGTAAGAGATACAAAATGTACTTTAGAATATATAATATTACAAGGGCTAGTTGCTGTACTCATGTTTCATGCTATTATTCTCCCCAGACTGCCCTTCTAGCCCTGACCCAGCCATTCGGTTATAATATTTTGTCACTGAATTGCCTTAGTCTGGCCAAAGCAGAATCATATTTCACAGCGTCAGGATAACATCCGGTTTTTGAATGTGCTTTCCTGTTCACAATGCAAGTACTGGATACCTAGACAAAACTATACCCCCAGGTCTATAGCTGTAATCAACATGGGGGAGCAGTCATAGCAAATTTTATACAAAGCAGCCCCTGTGTCATGTAGTACAACAAGTTGCAATTGTAAGATGAGACAGTTAAAGAAGAAGGTGTCAGTTGCATTGCAGGGGTATGCAGCAGGGGACATGACAATCTGTAAAAGTTATACATCTAGGGAAATGGGATGAGAAGGTATTTATGCACAATGTTACTAAACACACACACACACACACACACACACACACACACACACACACACACACACACACACACACACACACACCTAAATGTGTGTGTGTTTCTGTGCTGAACTATTTATTTGCAATACAAGAGCTGCACACCCATGTGTAATGAGATGACTTGACTGAAGTGGGCGGTACAGTTTATAGACTTTTTGAACTGTGTTTTACCCTTCTAGCCACTCCTGCAAATCAGTCATCATTTGCAGCTTATGAGGTATTTGCAGTTAAGGAATTGTATCACTGTCCTGCTATATTACAGAAGTTCTGAACATCACAGATTCAAACAGTCATCAAACTACATTTTCTTTGCACTATGTCTGTGTACATATTTTAGGTACATATAATTCAGGCTTTTCTGTATTATCCCACAGTATAATGTGCCATTAAAATGCCACAACACAAAAACTAAAGATTAGAAGCTAAAGACACTAAAAAAACAAAATAAAGATCACATAAAGATGCACCCCACACGTAGTTTTAATATCTTGGTACCTCAGCGTTTCGCCTTCAAGAGATAACCAGTACAAAAACTTTCCACAATAAATAATCACATCATTTACTTAATTAACCAATTAACATTAAACCATCCCAACATTTAAACATTTAAAGTTACCAGTGCTGAACACTTTATATTGAATTTAACATACTAATTACATCCTACTCGTAAATTATATACATCCCAACTTAAAATTCAAAACCAGTGAGTTAACCCAAAAAGTACCCATATAACACAGCAAAAGGACTTAAAAATTAAGTAAGACTTCCTGAATTAATCCCCTAGGAAAAAAGGGTGCCATATCTGAAAATAAACACAGTTTCCAACTGATTCAATTTGTTAGCAAAATCTCCTCCATTGTTAAACATAGATTGAGCCAAAATACTAAAGAACAGAGACTCCCCATCACTTGAGTGCTCCTTCAAAAAGTGGTCTGCCACTGGACTATTAACATTACCTTTCCTAATATCTGCTAAATGTTCTAAAATTCTTATTTAACTTTCCTTTTAGTCTGCCCAATATACCTTTGGACCATATCACATCCACACCCCAAAATATAAATAACACCACATGATTGACAATTGGATCTACCCTGCGATTCAAATCTCCGACCATTAATCACGGA